>NW_026783437.1:0-11177 GCF_949774975.1 Lagenorhynchus albirostris
TGAAGGGAAATTTGTTTTAAGGATCTAGAGGTGCCTCATGGGACTGAAGAACAGTAGTTCAAAGTAGACCTCACCCGGGCCTCACCAGGGCCTCATTTGAATCTGGGAAATCATCAGGAACAAAGGCAGCTGCTTCCTCATTCCCGCTGTCTCTTGCCTCTTGTTTCTTTCTGCACAGCTAAACAGTGCTTTTGCTCACTTGTCATCACACAGGCCCCAAAGGGTATCACACAGTCTTCTGGGGAAGTCAGGCATCTTCAGCCCCCACATTCACGTGACCTCACTGGTCCAGCATCTAAAGGCAACCAAGCCAGTCTCGCGTCCAAGTTCCTGGCAGAGAGGTTGATGGCCCAGCCCAGCTTCTGGATTGGTTCCAGAAGCTGGGTCCCCACCCCTGGTTTCATCAGCAGAGGTCATGGAGGGATCGACTCAGGCAGGGAAACATGGCCACAGAGACCTACATTGTGGGAGGGGACACGTCTTGGAGAAAAGGAGCAGGGCCTGGAAAGTCCCCACCCGCACCCCCATGTGTCCATGGCCATTTCTCTTCATTTGGCACAATCTAGGCTCCAGGGAGAGGCACTGTGTTCATCCTGTTTTGTGCCTCTGGTTATTCAGGTGTAAAGGAACCCCAGTTTGGAAAGCTCAGATGTAGTGGAATTAAAAAGATGGATTGGAGAGCTCAGGGGGTACAGCATGACTTGGAGGGCCTTGAATGTCGTTTAGGCATTTGGGCTTTTTGCTGGACAGTGGAAACCAGTGTAGACCATGTTATCTAAGGAATGGATGAGGCCGGCCCTGCCGAGGGACACAGTGGCCAGCATCATGCATGGGAACTGCTCCGTGCCAGGCCCTGTATTAGGCACTGGGTAGACACATTGCTTGTTAAAGAGACGCAGTCCCTGCTCTACTGAGCTTACAGTCTTCTGGGGAAGACAGGCAGTAAACAGGTAAACAAACAAGTTAGCAATTGCACGTGTAATAAATGTCATGAAGGCTCATTCTCCCTGTCCAGGCCTGTCTTGAGGTTTGGTCCTGGGTCCTCATCTCTTGGCATGCTAGCTTCTCTCCCCAGGCAGTCTCATCCACACCCATGGGTTCAGTCCTCTTCCATCTTCAGGTGACTCACACATTTGTACCTTTAGCCCAGACCCTCATGTCCAACTGCTCACTCAGCTGTTTCATTTGGACATCTCAATGTGTCCAAAGCCACATTCATGACTTCCCCCCCAGGCTGGCCCTTCTCAGAGAGTGGTCCCTCCCTCTCTTCTGGTAAGCAAGCCAGAAGCTCCACATGCACCCTTCCTCACCAAGGCTCATCAATTTTACCTTCTAAACATCTCTGCCGTCCATCTACTTCTCTCCATCGTTACCCTAGTCCACATCACCGTCACCTCTCCCCTGGAACACTGCACTGGCCTCCTAACTTGTCTTTCCACATTTACTCTATAGCTCAGTTCTCCTTAATAGCACCGTGTGTCTCTCTCCTTTGCAGCACACATCCTAGATAAATTTTACATTTATTTGCATAATTACTTTATTAAAATCTGATTTCTCACTAGATTTTGACTTCCATGAGAAAATAACCTATCTCACCATTTTATCCCTAGTATTTACCACAGTACCATAGTAGGAGCTCGGAAAATATCAATGGGAGTAACAAATAAAGAAAAGAAGAAACCTGAAAAGGAGCATTAATAGAGAATAATGGTGTGAGGGTGCTCCAGTTGGAGGGCACATCTTAGGCAAAGGCCCTGAGCCAGTAAAGAACCTAAAGTATTTGTGACACTGAAAGGAGGCCAGAGGAGCAGAAGCATAGCGATGGCAAATGGAAGAGTGACAACAGATGAGTTGGGGAAGGTAGGCTGGAGCCAGATCATATTCAAGTTTGTAGGCCCTGGTGGCAAGTTTGGATTTTATTTATTTTGCAGGCAAGCAACATGATCCAATTTATATTTTAGGACAGTCATATCAGCTGCTGTGTGGAGACGAGATTGGAGGGGGCAGGAGAGGACCCAAGGAGGCTGTTGGCAGTTGTCCATGGAAGAGACGATGGTGCCGTGGGTAGGGCCGTGGTTGGTGGAGAAGTGGACAGATTCTAGAAGTATTTTATAAGTAGTAGCATCAAGATTTGTTGATGGAGTGCATGTGGGGAGTGGTCGAGAATGGTTCCCAAATTCCTAATGGAAGAATGCCATTGCCCCTTCCTAGGAAGGGGAAATCTGGGAGAGGAACAGGTTTGGAGGAGAGTCAAGAATTCTGTTTTTACATCTTACAGGTCTTTGAGACATACGAGTGGAGAAGTCAAGAAGACATTTAGATATATGAGTTTGGAGGTCAACGGAGTGGGTGGACTGGAGATACACATTTGAGAGTTGTCAGCATTGAGATAGTGGGTTTCAAACTCGGATCTGTGTAAGAATCACCTGGCATCATTCCCAGAGAGTCCAATTCAGTAGCTGTTTCTTACTTAGGCTTCTTATTGCAAGTAACAGAAACCAACCTGAGCCGATTTAGACAGAAGAGGAGTTCACTGAAAGGGAATATTCAGTAGTTCACAGGATTTCTGGGAAGCTAGAGAACTGGGGTGAGGTAGCAGGGGGGATCTCAGCCAAAATCACTCCACTGAGCCTGTCTGGCGAGGACATTGCTGCCTCGCACTAAACGCCACAGCATATACCACCACTGTCCCCTGGGGACTGGGCACCTTCACAGCTGTTGCCGTCAGTATAAGAATGATCTTCCACTCTCTCTGCTCCTGATTCAAAGTCTGCAGTGAGTGCCTCTGATTGGCCAAGGCTAGCTCATACTTACCTGTACCCTAGCTGCAAAGGAGTCTGGAAAAGCATGAATTTGATCTCGTCAGCTTTTGTAGGAGGCAAGCTCTGCTGAGACTTGTGCAGCAAGTAGTTTCCCAGATGTAGGAGAGAGGTTCAGATACCAGTCTGGCAAAAATGACAAATGTCTGGGACTTCCATGGTGGCACAGTGGTTAAGAACCTGCCTGTCAATGCAGGGGGACACGGGTTCAAGCCCCGGTCCGGGAAGATCCCACATGCTGCGGAGCAACTAAGCCCGTGCACCACAACTACTGAGCCTGTGCTCTAGAGCCTGCAAGCCACAACTACTGAAGCCTGTGCGCCTAGAGGCCATGCTCCGCAACAAGAAAAGCCACCACAATGAGAAGCCCACGCACCACAACGAAGAGTAGCCCCTACTCACCGCAACTAGAGAAAAGCCCACGTTCAACAACGAAGACCCAATACAGCCAAAGATAAATAATTAATTTATAATCAATTATAAATTAATTGTTATTTAAATAATAATAATTTTTAAAAACAACAAATGTCCTTGGCAGGTTCACCAGCCTGCAGGAGGGTGTCCGGGAATCTGCATCTTAACCAGCACCCCCAAGAGTTGCTCATGCAGGTGGTCCATGAACCACATAATGCGTATAGTGCATTAGCTGGTTTTAAAGAAGTGGGAGTGGATAAAATCGCCCAAGGAAAGGAATGAAGAGGACCTGGGCCCAAGCTCTGGGGAGCTCAGGATCGAGAGATTAGGATGGGAAGAGTAGTTAATGAAGGAGACTGAGAAGGAGCTGCCAATGAGGAAGGAAGGAAATCAAGAGAGGACCATGCCTCAGAAGCCAGGGGAGGAATGTTTCGATGAGGGAGCCATGCTCAGCTTTTTTTTTCTTTTGCGGTACGCAGGCCTCTCACTGTTGTGGCCCCTCCCGTTGCGGAGCACAGGCTCGGGACGCGCAGGCTCAGCGGCCATGGCTCACGGGCCCAGCCGCTCCGCGGCACGTGGGATCTCCCCGGATCGGGGCACGCACCCGTGTCCCCTGCATCGGCAGGCGGACTTTCAACCACTGTGCCACCAGGGAAGCCCCATGCTCAGCTTTGTCAGATGCTGCCTAGATGTCCAGAGGTCACATAAGAAAATGACAGAGACACGACCCCTGACGTCGGCAACACCGAGGTCCTTGATGACCTTGAGAACTGATTTAGGGAAAAAAACAAACAAACCAGATTTAGTGCTATTTTCCCTTCCACACTGGCCTGGACTGGTTTTGAGGAGGAGGCAGGTAAGAATTATTCCTGAGAAGGGAAGTAGAGACATGGGATGGTGGCCAGGGACCTGGGCCAAGAGGGTTTTCCAGGCCAGACTTAGAACCCAGCTCCATCTGAGCCCAGCCTCTTCCCACTCCAGGCTGCCTCTGCACAAGGACACAGGGTCCTCCTGGAGTGTCAGCCTCAAGCCCAGTCTCACAGTTTCCTCACCTCCCCAAATGGCCGTCTTTGAGCCCGACTTCCTTGCCTGGTATTCAGCTGTTTCTGGCCACCGAGGTGGCATATTTGTGGACAGAAACTGGAGCTTTAGGCCAGAGCAGAAGGAAAATGCTTTCCTCAAAAGCAATTCGGTAGTATAGTCCTCAGACATCTTTGCTAGAAAGTCCCTTTGTTGGGCCCAGAGTACATGAAGGCGGTGAAGCCCACGGAGGCACAATGAGATCTCCAGAGTCTGGGGCAGGGCCCTGGGCCCCCTTTGTCCTGGGAACTTTGTGAGTGGGCATCACTGGGGTCAGAGAGTGGGCCTCACTGTGCAGGGTACAGGAGGCTGAGCTGGGAACAGCTGCTAAAGGTTTTCTAACTGGGCTGGGTTTTGACCTTGACCGAGCTTTTAAGAACTTCAGGTGCTGTTGGCTCCATGCAGACCTACAAATCAGAATCTCCCAGGGGTGAGGCCTGGGCAAGGGAACAGTTAGAAGGTTCCCAGGCAACTCTGATGAGTATTCAGAGGGAAAACTATTGTGGTGAGCTATTGCATGCCCCCTTAAGGTTAGTTATTCATTAAACACTATTTATTGAACACCTGCTGTGTATGAAGGCGAGATGGTGGGTTCTGAGGGGATGGAGATGACAGGACAAGGTCCCCATCTGGGAAGAAAGACTCGTGCCCATGAAAAGATGATTGACAGCCCACAGCATAGAGGGGGGTGGCTGAGATCTGTGGAGACTGTCCCGTAAGTGAAGTCAGGCAGACCTGGGTTTGAATTCCTATTGGTTGTGTGACCTCGGGCACATGACTTGAATTTTCTGAACCTCGGTTTCCCCATCTGCAAATCAGGGTGATAATCACTATCTTATGAGGTTGTTTGAGGGGATTACATGTAAAGCATCTAGCATCTACCTGGCGCATAACAGATACTTCATTTTTTTAAATTCCCTTTTACTAAAAACACAAGTACACCTGCATATAGGATGGTTAAATAGATTTGGAACCACAGAGAAAAGGGGAAGATAATTGCAACAGGGATGAGGTAATTACTGTGAGTAAACACTAAAATTGTGCAGTCCTGGCACCAGAGCAAAAAGAGAAATCTGTGTACCTTGTGGGTGTCCGGGAATGAATAGCTGAGCCTAGGTCTGGACAAGGCAGGTTCTCCCCTCTGCTCTGCCCTTTGCTCTCTCCTCTCTCCCATCCATTCATTTCTTCATCAAACATTCGTTGAGAGCCTACCCCATTCTCAGTCTTGGCTACACATTACAATCCCCTGGGTTGCTTTTAGGTAGATTTTTTTTTTAAATAGAGATAAAATTCATATTACATAAAATGTACCATTTTAACCATTTTAAAGTGTACAGTTCGGCAGTCTTTATTCACAGTATTGTGCAATGATTACCACTAATACTAGAACATTTCCATCGGCCCAAAAAGAAATACTGTGCTCATTAGAAGTCACTCCCGGGCTTCCCTGGTGGCGCAGTGGTTGAGAGTCCGCCTGCCGATGCAGGGGACACGGGTTCGTGCCCCGGTCCGGGAGGATCCCACATGCCGTGGAGCGGCTGGGCCCGTGAGCCATGGCCGCTGAGCCTGCGCGTCCGGAGCCTAAGCTCCGCAACGGGAGAGGCCACAACAGTGAGAGGCCCGCATACTGCAAAAAAAAAAAAAAGAAAGAAAAAAAAACAAGAAGTCACTCCCCACTGTCACTCCCCCAGCCTCTGGCAACTTTCAGTCTCTATGGATTTGCATATACTGGACATTTCATGTCAGTGGAATCCTACAATATGTGGACTTTTGTGTCTGGCTTCTTTCAGTTAGCATAATGTTTTCAAGTTTCTTCTATATCGTCTGGATTGCTTTTAAAGCAATAAAAATAGGAATAGCAAACACACTAGGCAGTGTTGTAGGCATTTCCCATATACATTTTAACTCATGTAATCCCCATCAAAGGCACAGAGAGATGAAATAACCCAGTAAACAGGATTGCCAAAGAACATACAGGATGTGCATGCGAGGTATGGGACATGCTTATACTAAAAATTATTCATTGATTATCTGAAATTCAAATATAACTGCATATCCTGTATTTATTTTTGGTAAATTGGGCAACTCTGCTAGCAGTAAGTGGCAGAGCCAGGATTTGGACCTGGGCAGTTCAAAGCACACTTGAGTGCCTTACCCTCACTCCTCTTCTTCCTCCCCAGGGACTCTGACTTAACAGGTCTGAAGTGAGGCTCTGGAACCCTTACTTTTTTAAGCACCCCTGGTGATTCCCCTGGCTGCCTGGGGATGTGTCGCAGGGCCTGGGAATACAGAGATGTCTGCTGGGCAGGATGGCTATCATGCAGCCCTCCCTGTATACCTGGCACTGGGCTAGGTACTTAAATGCCTGATCACATTCAGTCTCATGAGATAAGTGCTATTATTATCCCATTTGACAGATGTGAAAGTGGAGGCTCAGAGAAACTAAGTCACTTGCCCCAGGTCACACAACTAAGAGTATTAGAAGTAGAATTTGGACCACAGAACAGTGTGATGTCCTGAATTCTTAACCCCTGCTGCCTTTTCTGTGTTCCCACAGGGCCTTGCTAGTATCTATTCATTCATTTACTCACTCATTCATTCCACAAACATTTACTGCTACTCATGTGCCAGGCCCTGTGCTGGGTGCTGTGGCTATAAAGGCAAATGAGCCAATCCTTGCCCTTTTAGCATTTTCAGCGCCATAGAGAGTCAGACGTGGTAAATAAGGGCCACGAATGCTCTGATAGAAGGCTGTAGTGGGCACAGGGTGGCATAAAGTCAGTTTTGTTGTGATGGGGAGGGGGTGCCCTGTAAGCTGAGAAGGGAAAGGTGGAGTGTTTACTAGGCAGAATGGGAAAAAGGCTTTCCGGGCAGAGGTCTATCAGCTGGAAACAGCGTGGCACATTGAGGAAACTGCAGAGTTGGGGAGGACTGGGGTTTAAGGCAGCGGTCCCCAACCTGTTTGGCACCAGGGACCGGTTTTGTGGAAGACAGTTTTTCCATGGACGGGGGGATGGTTCAGGCAGTAATGCGAGCGACGCGACGGGGAGCGGCAGATAAAGCTTCGCTGGCTCTCCCGCCGCCCACCTCCTGCTGTGCGGCCGGGTTCCTAACAGGCCAAGGACCGGTACTGGTCTGCGGCCCAGGGAGTTGGGGACCCCTGGTTTAAGGGATTCATGGTGACTATCGAGTTGGGGCAGGGAGGGATTCATCCAGGCCAACAAGGAAACCCAGAGGATGGGTGGCGTGGGGCCCTCTGCTGCTGTGTCCAGGAGGGCAGGCTGGTTCTCCCCAGGGTTGGGTGGAATTCAGGGCTTGGGGCCAGGGGTCAGATGGGAATCTTCACCGATCCTCCTGCAGAGTTCTTGGTCTCTTAGCTCATCACCGCCGAGCAGTCTCCCGAGGAAAATCCCAGCCAGGAAACTTGGGGTTTGTGGAGGCCCCAGCACACGCAGAGGGTGCGGCTCCCTTCCTGCAACCCCTCTTCCTCCCCGCTTCCCACCATGCTGCGAGGGGCAGCTGCTGAGGCTGAGCTGGCAGGGCTGGCCGGGTTCCCGGGCTGGGGAGACGGCTTCAGGGGCCCAAATGAAGGGGCGCACAGCCCGTCACAGGCTCCAGCAGCGCAGGAAGGAAAACAGCGAGAGACTGAGGGATCCTGAAATAATAAATGTCAGAGCTGGCAGGAGCCTTCCACGTCACCGCCCAACCCCTCGTTCCAGACAGGGAGTCGGCCCAGGGAGGGAAGGAGACTGCTCAAGGTCACACCAGGGGCCAGGGCCAACCCGGGGTGGCCCCAGGTCCTGCTGCAGGCCTTGCAGTGTAGCTCCTCCTGACTGTCCCAGCCTGGACTCTTGGGGGCTGGGGCTGGGGGCTTATCCAGATGAAAACCCTTTGGAGACTTTTGCTCCTGCTGGTGTCTGAGGTTGGGGCAGTCTTGCAGGATATGATTAACCCCGCCTCTGAGTCCCAGAGCTTTGACCTGGAAGGGTCATGTCTGTCAGCTCTGAATTGTATAGGTGGGGAAACGGAGGCACAGACGGAGGAAGGAACTTGCTCAGAGGGACTCAGAGGGCCTAATGGCAGAGGCACGCCTAAAATTCAGTGCCTCCCCTCCCTTCCCCCAAAGTGTTTCTGCATTGCTTCTGAAGATGCCTGACTTCCACCGTCAGAAAAAATATGACCTAATTTAATCTTCACAGTGATCCTTACAGAGATAAGTGGGGCTCAGAGAGGTGTGATAGTGAGAGAAGGCTCTGGAGGCAGAGGGCTCTACACTTCCTAGAGCTCCTGACATGCCCCTGAGCCGGTTGCCTCGCCTCCCCCAGCCTCGGTTTTCTCATCTGTAAAATGGGGAAGATATTAACTACCTCACAGGAATAAACAAGGTAACAAAAATAAAACGAGCACTTAGCAAGTGGGGTGGCGATTGGATTCATGTAATCAGATCAGCCTGGGAGCTTGGAATCCGAGTGTCTCCTGTTGGCCATCTGCTTTGAGCTGGGCTGGGCTGTGCTCTCCGTCACCCAGTCGAGCCTGGGGTTCAGGGCTGCACCCCCTTTCTCCCACTTGGCCTGGGTTTGCAGATGAGCCCCAGAGTCAGTCTTTCTACCACAAGAATTTTTTTTGCCACACCACACAGCTGGCAGGATCTTAGCTCCCTGACCGGGGACCAAACTTGTGCCCCCTGCAGCGGAAGCATGGAGTCCTGACCACTGGACCGCTGGGGAAGTCCCATCTACCATGAGAATTTATCGAATCACTCCTCTCTTGTTCAGAACCCTGCAGGAGCTCATCACCTGTGGGATAAAACCTAGAGTTTGGGGTTAAAAGCGTGGATTCTGGAGCCTGACACCCTGGGCTGGAGCCTAGGTGCCACCACTTATCGGCTATGTGAGCTGGACAGATGCCATACCCTGGGCCTCAGGTTCCTCATCTGTAAAACCTCCTGGGGTTGTTGACAGGATTTGGTGAAATAATGCAAAGTCTGTCAGGTGCTTAGAAGAAGCCTGGCATGTGGCCGTGATATAAAAGCATCCCCTCGCCTCTCACTAGGAGCATGGACTCCCAGAGGGTCATTTGGGGCCCTGCTTAGCCTGAGGCCTCACTGCTCACCACTTCCTCACCAGCGCTGGTAGGTGCCTGCCCCATAAGCTCCCGGCTGCTCCCCTAATGTGCTGACACTCCTTCCCCGGGGACTTTACCGAGGCGCCTCTCTCCTCTTAGAGTCACCTTCCCTGTCCTACTTTGCTCCACCAGTGTCTCCTCATTTTTCAAGGCTCTGGTGACGCATCACTTCATCCCAGGGTGGGGTGGGCGCTCCTAGTCTGTGCCCCCCACAGGCTTCTCTTCTGCTGCAGCCTCACCCAGGCCTCCTCAGCCCTTGGCAAGCACATCCTTGTCTATGTTCTGTCTTCCCCACTGGGCTGTGAGCACCTGGAGGGCAGGGCCCAGCCTGACCTCTCTCTCTTCCCAGCACCTTCACGGCCAGGCAAGGTACAGCCGGACACTCAGTATGTGTGGACGAGCCCCTACTGTGTGCCAGTGACTCTGTTGGAGACCTTGCCCCAGACCCTCCCTCTACCCCGCTGGGTGGAGGGGGCAGCCTTGCAGATTTGAGGTTCCAGGGGAGATGCTTGTTCAGGGAGTAGAGCTGAGCTGGGATTGCCTGGAGGAGGGATGCTAGCGAATACTTCCCAGTCCCACCCTTGCCCCTCCTTGCTGGCCACCCACGAAGGGCCCTGTGGGGCTCCCTGCTTTCTTTTGATCTGCTGATTGGGCAGGTGGGTGAGCAAAAGCAAACTCTGAGCATGACGTGAACAGGACAGCTCACGTTTGCAAGGGCTACAAACTTAGCCAGTCCTTATTGATTCGATTCCCAGTGAGAGGTGGCTGGAACGGCACTGACTATTGTTCCCATTTTGCAGATGCGGACCCTGGGGCCCAGAGACTGGAGAGATTGCAGACTTGCTCAGGGTCTTGGTATTGGGTCCAGAATAGAACCCCAGTCTCCCCTCTCTACATCCTGTGCTCTTTCTGCTACGTGCCCTCTTTGGAATTAAGCAACAGAGCTTGTGCACCTTCCTTTAGCCAGCATGTCAGCCTTAAGCCCTTCCTGTCTGCCCCTCAAGGACCCTCCCGCCTGGCCCTTGCCCTCCTTTGCCTCTCTCAGGCCGACTTCTCCAAACCCCACTCTCTCCCATCCCATTCCTCTTATCAAAAGCTGTGCCCAGACAGCTGTCCATTGAAAGGAGCCCGCTCATATACTGAGGTGTCAAGGGGTTTCAGGTAACAGTGCAGTGGTCTTCAACTTTTCTGAACATAGGAACCCCCTGTCTTCTTTCATTAACTTCACGTTGTAGAAATTCTCAAACACAAAAGTAGACTCACCCAGATTCAACAACTATTATTTTGCCAATTTTATGTTTTCATCTACTAGCCCTCATTTTTTCTTGTGGAGAATTTGGTATATTCACAGAAAACAGAACAAAATGATGAACCTCCAGTTGCTCGTAACCCAGCCCTGCCCCGTGCCCATCCCCAACCTGCTTCCCCAGCTCTCATCTTGTTTTGAAGCAAATCCCAAAGGTCATATTGTTTCAGCCTTAAACATTTCAATACATAGCTCTAAACAGTAAGGACTTCTTTTTTTTCTTCCATAACTAAAATGGGATGCCATTCTCGTACCCCGAAACATTAATAATAATCCCTAAATCATCAACTATCCAGTTTTCAAATTTCCAGTTGCCTCATAATTATCCTAACTTCTTTTACAGTTTATTTTTTAAAAAGCAGGATTCAGGTGAAGTCCATTTGTTGATGGGTGTTTTCAGGCTCCTAAGATTCCCCCTCCATCATTTTTGGTTT
>NW_026783438.1:0-102000 GCF_949774975.1 Lagenorhynchus albirostris
TTCTCCATGGCCTGTCCTGCCTTTCTGGATTTTACACTTTTTTCAGATGGCCCTTTTGACCAGGGGGATGTGAGACTTCACTGTAGTGCAGATTTCCTTTGCAACCTTGCTTGGTTGGCCAAAAAGGGCGTATGCGTTTTTTCCTGAATATATTCAGGAAAAAACGCATACGCCCTTTTTGGCCAAGTGCATCATTGTGGACGTTCTGCCTCTTTTCCTATGCTTTAAATGCAATTCCAGTCTACCTCCTGAAATCGGTTTCCTGCAATTCTGCCCCGCTTTCAAGTCCTCTTGGCAGCCTTACTTCAGTATATTTTTGGACGATAGCTGTCATTTATAACTCTGCAGGTTTGTGAATTACAGTGCCCCTGAGCTCCTTTCTTCAACTCGCTTTCTCGTGAGCTGGCCGCAACACCGCATGATGGCTTCAGGCCCTAATCTGGTTCCGGCACGGCACGCTGAGCCTTTGGTTAATTCCTCTTCCTGGTGGGAAATGAGAGTTAAATTTGCCCGTCCAGACACCTCCAGCTAGTCTGTCATTGGTTCTCCCTATTCCTGTTCATCTTCCGCAGAAATTGCAAACTGGGCCAAACAGGAGGTTAAAGGCACTGACTCTCCAAGTCGGGAGAGTGTTAGTAAAGCGTCTGGAATGTTGCACCCGAGTACCAGGGGACGAAAACTGACACATATTGGAACACGTCTCCCGATCACACGGTTGATCATACTCTGGGTTCCACATGCATGTTTTAGCTGTAGGAAGAATACCTTAAACCTGGAGAGTTGAGACCCATGGAATGGGTACCATGCAATATGACTTCAAAGGGTCTTCATTTGCTCACCGAACCTCTCCAATCCTATCACTGCTGCGTTTATGCCCCTGTACACACACTTGATTCTCTTTCAGAGACATAGCAATCCATAGGTTTTAAGATACTTCCTAGTCAGGTACACTCTTAGGCATTTAATATGGGGTGTTGAGTCCATTTCGTTGAGCAAGGAGTAGCTCTTGTCTATTCCATATTTGGCTTAAGGAACTTTATCTGTGCTCATTTCAATCTCTGGTTTTATGCAGCACCCCAACTCACCTTTCACCTTAAGCAAGCATAAGTTGGGTTTCTAAATTTGAGACCCTGTTCTGTTTTGTAATTCAGTTCCTGTGTAGCCAAGTTTATATTCCGTGTATTAGTGATATCTTATGATGTTTCTTTTTCTGTGTGACTTATTTCAGTTAGAATCATTGTACCTGAATCCACTCATTATGCTGCTACGGGCCTGATGACATAGATTTCATTGCTGAGTGATACTGCATTGTACGTAAGTACCACAACTTCTTTATCCATTTTTCACTTTCTGCGATATTGAACTTGTACCGTAAACCAGGTTCTTGTAAACAGAGCCGTCCCAACCTTTGGGGTGGCTGTGTCTTTTTGATTTTAATTTCCCTAAGCTATAGGACCATAAGTGGAAGTGCCCTAGGCTCTGTTGCTTAGTTTTTTAGATGTTTCAGGAAACACCATACACTTCTCCCGAGTGGCTGTTGCCAATTGACATCCCGACCATCAGCATAACAAGGCTCCCAGTTCTCCATGGCCTGTCCTGCCTTTCTGGATTTTACACTTTTTTCAGATGGCCCTTTTGACCGGGGGGAAGTGAGACTTCATTGTAGTGCAGATTTCCTTTGCAAGCTTGCTTGGTTGGCCAAAAAGGGCGTATGCGTTTTTTCCTGAATATATTCAGGAAAAAACGCATACGCCCTTTTTGGCCAAGTGCATCATTGTGGACGTTCTGCCTCTTTTCCTATGCTTTAAATGCAATTCCAGTCTACCTCCTGAAATCGGTTTCCTGCAATTCTGCCCCGCTTTCAAGTCCTCTTGGCAGCCTTACTTCAGTATATTTTTGGACGATAGCTGTCATTTATAACTCTGCAGGTTTGTGAATTACAGTGCCCCTGAGCTCCTTTCTTCAACTCGCTTTCTCGTGAGCTGGCCGCAACACCGCAGGATGGCTTCAGGCCCTAATCTGGTTCCGGCACGGCACGCTGAGCCTTTGGTTAATTCCTCTTCCTGGTGGGAAATGAGAGTTAAATTTGCCCGTCCAGACACCTCCAGCTGGTCTGTCATTGGTTCTCCCTATTCCTGTTCATCTTCCGCAGAAATTGCAAACTGGGCCAAACAGGAGGTTAAAGGCACTGACTCTCCAAGTCGGGAGAGTGTTAGTAAAGCGTCTGGAATGTTGCACCCGAGTACCAGGGGACGAAAACTGACACATATTGGAACACGTCTCCCGATCACACGGTTGATCATACTCTGGGTTCCACATGCATGTTTTAGCTGAAGGAAGAATACCTTCAACCTGGAGAGTTGAGACCCGTGGAATGGGTACCATGCAATATGACTTCAAAGGGTCTTCATTTGCTCACCGAACCTCTCCAATCCTATCACTGCTGCGTTTATGCCCCTGAACACACGCTTGATTCTTTTTCGGAGACATAGCAATCCATAGGTTTTAAGATACTTCCTAGTCAGGTACACTCTTAGGCATTTAATATGGGGTGTTGACTCCATTTCGTTGAGCAAGGAGTAGCTCTTGTCTATTCCATATTTGGCTTAAGGAACTTTATCTGTGCTCATTTCAATCTCTGGTTTTATGCAGCACCCCAACTCACCTTTCCCCTTAAGCAAGCATAAGTTGGTTTTCTAAATTTGATAACCTGTTCTGTTTGTAATTCAGTTCCTGTGTAGCCAAGTTTACATTCCGTGTATTAGTGATATCTTATGATGTTTCTTTTTCTGTGTGACTTATTTCAGTTAGAATCATCATACCTGAATCCACTCATTATGCTGCTACGGGCCTGATGACATAGATTTCATTGCTGAGTGATACTGCATTGTACGTAAGTACCACAACTTCTTTATCCATTTTTCACTTTCTGCGATATTGAACTTGTACCGTAAACCAGGTTCTTGTAAACAGAGCCGTCCCAACCTTTGGGGTGGCTGTGTCTTTTGATTTTAATTTCCCTAAGCTATAGGACCATAAGTGGAAGTGCCCTAGGCTCTGTTGCTTTGTTTTTTAGATGTTTCAGGAAACACCATACACTTCTCCCGAGTGGCTGTTGGCAATTTACATCCCGCCCATCAGCATAACAAGGCTCCCAGTTCTCCATGGCCTGTCCTGCCTTTCTGGATTTTACACTTTTTTCAGATGGCCCTTTTGACCAGGGGGATGTGAGACTTCACTGTAGTGCAGATTTCCTTTGCAAGCTTGCTTGGTTGGCCAAAAAGGGCGTATGCGTTTTTTCCTGAATATATTCAGGAAAAAACGCATACGCCCTTTTTGGCCAAGTGCATCATTGTGGACGTTCTGCCTCTTTTCCTATGCTTTAAATGCAATTCCAGTCTACCTCCTGAAATCGGTTTCCTGCAATTCTGCCCCGCTTTCAAGTCCTCTTGGCAGCCTTACTTCAGTATATTTTTGGACGATAGCTGTCATTTATAACTCTGCAGGTTTGTGAATTACAGTGCCCCTGAGCTCCTTTCTTCAACTCGCTTTGTCGTGAGCTGGCCGCAACACCGCAGGATGGCTTCAGGCCCTAATCTGGTTCCGGCACGGCACGCTGAGCCTTTGGTTAATTCCTCTTCCTGGTGGGAAATGAGAGTTAAATTTGCCCGTCCAGACACCTCCAGCTAGTCTGTCATTGGTTCTCCCTATTACTGTTCATCTTCCGCAGAAATTGCAAACTGGGCCAAACAGGAGGTTAAAGGCACTGACTCTCCAAGTCGGGAGAGTGTTAGTAAAGCGTCTGGAATGTTGCACCCGAGTACCAGGGGACCAAAACTGACACATATTGGAACACGTCTCCCGATCACACGGTTGATCATACTCTGGGTTCCACATGCATGTTTTAGCTGTAGGAAGAATACCTTAAACCTGGAGAGTTGAGACCCATGGAATGGGTACCATGCAATATGACTTCAAAGGGTCTTCATTTGCTCACCGAACCTCTCCAATCCTATCACTGCTGCGTTTATGCCCCTGTACACACACTTGATTCTCTTTCAGAGACATAGCAATCCATAGGTTTTAAGATACTTCCTAGTCAGGTACACTCTTAGGCATTTAATATGGGGTGTTGAGTCCATTTCGTTGAGCAAGGAGTAGCTCTTGTCTATTCCATATTTGGCTTAAGGAACTTTATCTGTGCTCATTTCAATCTCTGGTTTTATGCAGCACCCCAACTCACCTTTCCCCTTAAGCAAGCATAAGTTGGTTTTCTAAATTTGAGAACCTGTTCTGTTTTGTAATTCAGTTCCTGTGTAGCCAAGTTTACATTCCGTGTATTAGTGATATCTTATGATGTTTCTTTTTCTGTGTGACTTATTTCAGTTAGAATCATCATACCTGAATCCACTCATTATGCTGCTACGGGCCTGATGACATAGATTTCATTGCTGAGTGATACTGCATTGTACGTAAGTACCACAACTTCTTTATCCATTTTTCACTTTCTGCGATATTGAACTTGTACCGTAAACCAGGTTCTTGTAAACAGAGCCGTCCCAACCTTTGGGGTGGCTGTGTCTTTTGATTTTAATTTCCCTAAGCTATAGGACCATAAGTGGAAGTGCCCTAGGCTCTGTTGCTTTGTTTTTTAGATGTTTCAGGAAACACCATACACTTCTCCCGAGTGGCTGTTGGCAATTTACATCCCGCCCATCAGCATAACAAGGCTCCCAGTTCTCCATGGCCTGTCCTGCCTTTCTGGATTTTACACTTTTTTCAGATGGCCCTTTTGACCAGGGGGATGTGAGACTTCACTGTAGTGCAGATTTCCTTTGCAAGCTTGCTTGGTTGGCCAAAAAGGGCGTATGCGTTTTTTCCTGAATATATTCAGGAAAAAACGCATACGCCCTTTTTGGCCAAGTGCATCATTGTGGACGTTCTGCCTCTTTTCCTATGCTTTAAATGCAATTCCAGTCTACCTCCTGAAATCGGTTTCCTGCAATTCTGCCCCGCTTTCAAGTCCTCTTGGCAGCCTTACTTCAGTATATTTTTGGACGATAGCTGTCATTTATAACTCTGCAGGTTTGTGAATTACAGTGCCCCTGAGCTCCTTTCTTCAACTCGCTTTGTCGTGAGCTGGCCGCAACACCGCAGGATGGCTTCAGGCCCTAATCTGGTTCCGGCACGGCACGCTGAGCCTTTGGTTAATTCCTCTTCCTGGTGGGAAATGAGAGTTAAATTTGCCCGTCCAGACACCTCCAGCTAGTCTGTCATTGGTTCTCCCTATTCCTGTTCATCTTCCGCAGAAATTGCAAACTGGGCCAAACAGGAGGTTAAAGGCACTGACTCTCCAAGTCGGGAGAGTGTTAGTAAAGCGTCTGGAATGTTGCACCCGAGTACCAGGGGACCAAAACTGACACATATTGGAACACGTCTCCCGATCACACGGTTGATCATACTCTGGGTTCCACATGCATGTTTTAGCTGTAGGAAGAATACCTTAAACCTGGAGAGTTGAGACCCATGGAATGGGTACCATGCAATATGACTTCAAAGGGTCTTCATTTGCTCACCGAACCTCTCCAATCCTATCACTGCTGCGTTTATGCCCCTGTACACACACTTGATTCTCTTTCAGAGACATAGCAATCCATAGGTTTTAAGATACTTCCTAGTCAGGTACACTCTTAGGCATTTAATATGGGGTGTTGAGTCCATTTCGTTGAGCAAGGAGTAGCTCTTGTCTATTCCATATTTGGCTTAAGGAACTTTATCTGTGCTCATTTCAATCTCTGGTTTTATGCAGCACCCCAACTCACCTTTCCCCTTAAGCAAGCATAAGTTGGTTTTCTAAATTTGAGAACCTGTTCTGTTTTGTAATTCAGTTCCTGTGTAGCCAAGTTTACATTCCGTGTATTAGTGATATCTTATGATGTTTCTTTTTCTGTGTGACTTATTTCAGTTAGAATCATCATACCTGAATCCACTCATTATGCTGCTACGGGCCTGATGACATAGATTTCATTGCTGAGTGATACTGCATTGTACGTAAGTACCACAACTTCTTTATCCATTTTTCACTTTCTGCGATATTGAACTTGTACCGTAAACCAGGTTCTTGTAAACAGAGCCGTCCCAACCTTTGGGGTGGCTGTGTCTTTTGATTTTAATTTCCCTAAGCTATAGGACCATAAGTGGAAGTGCCCTAGGCTCTGTTGCTTTGTTTTTTAGATGTTTCAGGAAACACCATACACTTCTCCCGAGTGGCTGTTGGCAATTTACATCCCGCCCATCAGCATAACAAGGCTCCCAGTTCTCCATGGCCTGTCCTGCCTTTCTGGATTTTACACTTTTTTCAGATGGCCCTTTTGACCAGGGGGATGTGAGACTTCACTGTAGTGCAGATTTCCTTTGCAACCTTGCTTGGTTGGCCAAAAAGGGCGTATGCGTTTTTTCCTGAATATATTCAGGAAAAAACGCATACGCCCTTTTTGGCCAAGTGCATCATTGTGGACGTTCTGCCTCTTTTCCTATGCTTTAAATGCAATTCCAGTCTACCTCCTGAAATCGGTTTCCTGCAATTCTGCCCCGCTTTCAAGTCCTCTTGGCAGCCTTACTTCAGTATATTTTTGGACGATAGCTGTCATTTATAACTCTGCAGGTTTGTGAATTACAGTGCCCCTGAGCTCCTTTCTTCAACTCGCTTTGTCGTGAGCTGGCCGCAACACCGCAGGATGGCTTCAGGCCCTAATCTGGTTCCGGCACGGCACGCTGAGCCTTTGGTTAATTCCTCTTCCTGGTGGGAAATGAGAGTTAAATTTGCCCGTCCAGACACCTCCAGCTAGTCTGTCATTGGTTCTCCCTATTCCTGTTCATCTTCCGTAGAAATTGCAAACTGGGCCAAACAGGAGGTTAAAGGCACTGACTCTCCAAGTCGGGAGAGTGTTAGTAAAGCGTCTGGAATGTTGCACCCGAGTACCAGGGGACCAAAACTGACACATATTGGAACACGTCTCCCGATCACACGGTTGATCATACTCTGGGTTCCACATGCATGTTTTAGCTGTAGGAAGAATACCTTAAACCTGGAGAGTTGAGACCCATGGAATGGGTACCATGCAATATGACTTCAAAGGGTCTTCATTTGCTCACCGAACCTCTCCAATCCTATCACTGCTGCGTTTATGCCCCTGTACACACACTTGATTCTCTTTCAGAGACATAGCAATCCATAGGTTTTAAGATACTTCCTAGTCAGGTACACTCTTAGGCATTTAATATGGGGTGTTGAGTCCATTTCATTGAGCAAGGAGTAGCTCTTGTCTATTCCATATTTGGCTTAAGGAACTTTATCTGTGCTCATTTCAATCTCTGGTTTTATGCAGCACCCCAACTCACCTTTCCCCTTAAGCAAGCATAACTTGGTTTTCTAAATTTGAGAACCTGTTCTGTTTTGTAATTCAGTTCCTGTGTAGCCAAGTTTACATTCCGTGTATTAGTGATATCTTATGATGTTTCTTTTTCTGTGTGACTTATTTCAGTTAGAATCATCATACCTGAATCCACTCATTATGCTGCTACGGGCCTGATGACATAGATTTCATTGCTGAGTGATACTGCATTGTACGTAAGTACCACAACTTCTTTATCCATTTTTCACTTTCTGCGATATTGAACTTGTACCGTAAACCAGGTTCTTGTAAACAGAGCCGTCCCAACCTTTGGGGTGGCTGTGTCTTTTGATTTTAATTTCCCTAAGCTATAGGACCATAAGTGGAAGTGCCCTAGGCTCTGTTGCTTTGTTTTTTAGATGTTTCAGGAAACACCATACACTTCTCCCGAGTGGCTGTTGGCAATTTACATCCCGCCCATCAGCATAACAAGGCTCCCAGTTCTCCATGGCCTGTCCTGCCTTTCTGGATTTTACACTTTTTTCAGATGGCCCTTTTGACCAGGGGGATGTGAGACTTCACTGTAGTGCAGATTTCCTTTGCAACCTTGCTTGGTTGGCCAAAAAGGGCGTATGCGTTTTTTCCTGAATATATTCAGGAAAAAACGCATACGCCCTTTTTGGCCAAGTGCATCATTGTGGACGTTCTGCCTCTTTTCCTATGCTTTAAATGCAATTCCAGTCTACCTCCTGAAATCGGTTTCCTGCAATTCTGCCCCGCTTTCAAGTCCTCTTGGCAGCCTTACTTCAGTATATTTTTGGACGATAGCTGTCATTTATAACTCTGCAGGTTTGTGAATTACAGTGCCCCTGAGCTCCTTTCTTCAACTCGCTTTCTCGTGAGCTGGCCGCAACACCGCAGGATGGCTTCAGGCCCTAATCTGGTTCCGGCACGGCACGCTGAGCCTTTGGTTAATTCCTCTTCCTGGTGGGAAATGAGAGTTAAATTTGCCCGTCCAGACACCTCCAGCTAGTCTGTCATTGGTTCTCCCTATTCCTGTTCATCTTCCGCAGAAATTGCAAACTGGGCCAAACAGGAGGTTAAAGGCACTGACTCTCCAAGTCGGGAGAGTGTTAGTAAAGCGTCTGGAATGTTGCACCCGAGTACCAGGGGACCAAAACTGACACATATTGGAACACGTCTCCCGATCACACGGTTGATCATACTCTGGGTTCCACATGCATGTTTTAGCTGTAGGAAGAATACCTTAAACCTGGAGAGTTGAGACCCATGGAATGGGTACCATGCAATATGACTTCAAAGGGTCTTCATTTGCTCACCGAACCTCTCCAATCCTATCACTGCTGCGTTTATGCCCCTGTACACACACTTGATTCTCTTTCAGAGACATAGCAATCCATAGGTTTTAAGATACTTCCTAGTCAGGTACACTCTTAGGCATTTAATATGGGGTGTTGAGTCCATTTCGTTGAGCAAGGAGTAGCTCTTGTCTATTCCATATTTGGCTTAAGGAACTTTATCTGTGCTCATTTCAATCTCTGGTTTTATGCAGCACCCCAACTCACCTTTCCCCTTAAGCAAGCATAAGTTTGTTTTCTAAATTTGAGAACCTGTTCTGTTTTGTAATTCAGTTCCTGTGTAGCCAAGTTTACATTCCGTGTATTAGTGATATCTTATGATGTTTCTTTTCCTGTGTGACTTATTTCAGTTAGAATCATCATACCTGAATCCACTCATTATGCTGCTACGGGCCTGATGACATAGATTTCATTGCTGAGTGATACTGCATTGTACGTAAGTACCACAACTTCTTTATCCATTTTTCACTTTCTGCGATATTGAACTTGTACCGTAAACCAGGTTCTTGTAAACAGAGCCGTCCCAACCTTTGGGGTGGCTGTGTCTTTTGATTTTAATTTCCCTAAGCTATAGGACCATAAGTGGAAGTGCCCTAGGCTCTGTTGCTTTGTTTTTTAGATGTTTCAGGAAACACCATACACTTCTCCCGAGTGGCTGTTGGCAATTTACATCCCGCCCATCAGCATAACAAGGCTCCCAGTTCTCCATGGCCTGTCCTGCCTTTCTGGATTTTACACTTTTTTCAGATGGCCCTTTTGACCAGGGGGATGTGAGACTTCACTGTAGTGCAGATTTCCTTTGCAACCTTGCTTGGTTGGCCAAAAAGGGCGTATGCGTTTTTTCCTGAATATATTCAGGAAAAAACGCATACGCCCTTTTTGGCCAAGTGCATCATTGTGGACGTTCTGCCTCTTTTCCTATGCTTTCAATGCAATTCCAGTCTACCTCCTGAAATCGGTTTCCTGCAATTCTGCCCCGCTTTCAAGTCCTCTTGGCAGCCTTACTTCAGTATATTTTTGGACGATAGCTGTCATTTATAACTCTGCAGGTTTGTGAATTACAGTGCCCCTGAGCTCCTTTCTTCAACTCGCTTTGTCGTGAGCTGGCCGCAACACCGCAGGATGGCTTCAGGCCCTAATCTGGTTCCGGCACGGCACGCTGAGCCTTTGGTTAATTCCTCTTCCTGGTGGGAAATGAGAGTTAAATTTGCCCGTCCAGACACCTCCAGCTAGTCTGTCATTGGTTCTCCCTATTCCTGTTCATCTTCCGCAGAAATTGCAAACTGGGCCAAACAGGAGGTTAAAGGCACTGACTCTCCAAGTCGGGAGAGTGTTAGTAAAGCGTCTGGAATGTTGCACCCGAGTACCAGGGGACCAAAACTGACACATATTGGAACACGTCTCCCGATCACACGGTTGATCATACTCTGGGTTCCACATGCATGTTTTAGCTGTAGGAAGAATACCTTAAACCTGGAGAGTTGAGACCCATGGAATGGGTACCATGCAATATGACTTCAAAGGGTCTTCATTTGCTCACCGAACCTCTCCAATCCTATCACTGCTGCGTTTATGCCCCTGTACACACACTTGATTCTCTTTCAGAGACATAGCAATCCATAGGTTTTAAGATACTTCCTAGTCAGGTACACTCTTAGGCATTTAATATGGGGTGTTGAGTCCATTTCGTTGAGCAAGGAGTAGCTCTTGTCTATTCCATATTTGGCTTAAGGAACTTTATCTGTGCTCATTTCAATCTCTGGTTTTATGCAGCACCCCAACTCACCTTTCCCCTTAAGCAAGCATAAGTTGGTTTTCTAAATTTGAGAACCTGTTCTGTTTTGTAATTCAGTTCCTGTGTAGCCAAGTTTACATTCCGTGTATTAGTGATATCTTATGATGTTTCTTTTTCTGTGTGACTTATTTCAGTTAGAATCATCATACCTGAATCCACTCATTATGCTGCTACGGGCCTGATGACATAGATTTCATTGCTGAGTGATACTGCATTGTACGTAAGTACCACAACTTCTTTATCCATTTTTCACTTTCTGCGATATTGAACTTGTACCGTAAACCAGGTTCTTGTAAACAGAGCCGTCCCAACCTTTGGGGTGGCTGTGTCTTTTTGATTTTAATTTCCCTAAGCTATAGGACCATAAGTGGAAGTGCCCTAGGCTCTGTTGCTTTGATTTTTAGATGTTTCAGGAAACACCATACACTTCTCCCGAGTGGCTGTTGGCAATTTACATCCCGCCCATCAGCATAACAAGGCTCCCAGTTCTCCATGGCCTGTCCTGCCTTTCTGGATTTTACACTTTTTTCAGATGGCCCTTTTGACCGGGGGGAAGTGAGACTTCATTGTAGTGCAGATTTCCTTTGCAAGCTTGCTTGGTTGGCCAAAAAGGGCGTATGCGTTTTTTCCTGAATATATTCAGGAAAAAACGCATACGCCCTTTTTGGCCAAGTGCATCATTGTGGACGTTCTGCCTCTTTTCCTATGCTTTAAATGCAATTCCAGTCTACCTCCTGAAATCGGTTTTCTGCAATTCTGCCCCGCTTTCAAGTCCTCTTGACAGCCTTACTTCAGTATATTTTTGGACGATAGCTGTCATTTATAACTCTGCAGGTTTGTGAATTACAGTGCCCCTGACCTCTTTCTTCAACTCGCTTTCTTGTGAGCTGGCCGCAACACCGCAGGATGGCTTCAGGCCCTAATCTGGTTCCGGCACGGCACGCTGAGCCTTTGGTTAATTCCTCTTCCTGGTGGGAAATGAGAGTTAAATTTGCCCGTCCAGACACCTCCAGCTAGTCTGTCATTGGTTCTCCCTATTCCTGTTCATCTTCCGCAGAAATTGCAAACTGGGCCAAACAGGAGGTTAAAGGCACTGACTCTCCAAGTCGGGAGAGTGTTAGTAAAGCGTCTGGAATGTTGCACCCGAGTACCAGGGGACGAAAACTGACACATATTGGAACACGTCTCCCGATCACACGGTTGATCATACTCTGGGTTCCACATGCATGTTTTAGCTGAAGGAAGAATACCTTCAACCTGGAGAGTTGAGACCCGTGGAATGGGTACCATGCAATATGACTTCAAAGGGTCTTCATTTGCTCACCGAACCTCTCGAATCCTATCACTGCTGCGATTATGCCCCTGCACACACGCTTGATTCTCTTTCGGAGACATAGCAATCCATAGGTTTTAAGATACTTCCTAGTCAGGTACACTCTTAGGCATTTAATTTGGGGTGTTGAGTCCATTTCATTGAGCAAGGAGTAGCTCTTGTCTATTCCATATTTGGCTTAAGGAACTTTATCTGTGCTCATTTCAATCTCTGGTTTTATGCAGCACCCCAACTCACCTTTCCCCTTAAGCAAGCATAAGTTGGTTTTCTAAATTTGAGACCCTGTTCTGTTTTGTAATTCAGTTCCTGTGTATCCAAGTTTACATTCCGTGTATTAGTGATATCTTATGATGTTTCTTTTTCTGTGTGACTTATTTCAGTTAGAATCATCATACCTGAATCCACTCATTATGCTGCTACGGGCCTGATGACATAGATTTCATTGCTGAGTGATACTGCATTGTACGTAAGTACCACAACTTCTTTATCCATTTTTCACTTTCTGCGATATTGAACTTGTACCGTAAACCAGGTTCTTGTAAACAGAGCCGTCCCAACCTTTGGGGTGGCTGTGTCTTTTTGATTTTAATTTCCCTAAGCTATAGGACCATAAGTGGAAGTGCCCTAGGCTCTGTTGCTTTGTTTTTTAGATGTTTCAGGAAACACCATACACTTCTCCCGAGTGGCTGTTGGCAATTGACATCCCGCCCATCAGCATAACAAGGCTCCCAGTTCTCCATGGCCTGTCCTGCCTTTCTGGATTTTACACTATTTTCAGATGGCCCTTTTGACCGGGGGGAAGTGAGACTTCATTGTAGTGCAGATTTCCTTTGCAAGCTTGCTTGGTTGGCCAAAAAGGGCGTATGCGTTTTTTCCTGAATATATTCCGGAAAAAACGCATACGCCCTTTTTGGCCAAGTGCATCATTGTGGACGTTCTGCCTCTTTTCCTATGCTTTCAATGCAATTCCAGTCTACCTCCTGAAATCGGTTTCCTGCAATTCTGCCCCGCTTTCAAGTCCTCTTGGCAGCCTTACTTCAGTATATTTTTGGACGATAGCTGTCATTTATAACTCTGCAGGTTTGTGAATTACAGTGCCCCTGAGCTCCTTTCTTCAACTCGCTTTCTCGTGAGCTGGCCGCATCACCGCAGGATTGCTTCAGGCCCTAATCTGGTTCCGGCACGGCACGCTGAGCCTTTGGTTAATTCCTCTTCCTGGTGGGAAATGAGAGTTAAATTTGCCCGTCCAGACACCTCCAGCTAGTCTGTCATTGGTTCTCCCTATTCCTGTTCATCTTCCGCAGAAATTGCAAACTGGGCCAAACAGGAGGTTAAAGGCACTGACTCTCCAAGTCGGGAGAGTGTTAGTAAAGCGTCTGGAATGTTGCACCCGAGTACCAGGGGACGAAAACTGACACATATTGGAACACGTCTCCCGATCACACGGTTGATCATACTCTGGGTTCCACATGCATGTTTTAGCTGAAGGAAGAATACCTTCAACCTGGAGAGTTGAGACCCGTGGAATGGGTACCATGCAATATGACTTCAAAGGGTCTTCATTTGCTCACCGAACCTCTCCAATCCTATCACTGCTGCGTTTATGCCCCTGAACACACGCTTGATTCTTTTTCGGAGACATAGCAATCCATAGGTTTTAAGATACTTCCTAGTCAGGTACACTCTTAGGCATTTAATATGGGGTGTTGACTCCATTTCGTTGAGCAAGGAGTAGCTCTTGTCTATTCCATATTTGGCTTAAGGAACTTTATCTGTGCTCATTTCAATCTCTGGTTTTATGCAGCACCCCAACTCACCTTTCCCCTTAAGCAAGCATAAGTTGGTTTTCTAAATTTGATAACCTGTTCTGTTTGTAATTCAGTTCCTGTGTAGCCAAGTTTACATTCCGTGTATTAGTGATATCTTATGATGTTTCTTTTTCTGTGTGACTTATTTCAGTTAGAATCATCATACCTGAATCCACTCATTATGCTGCTACGGGCCTGATGACATAGATTTCATTGCTGAGTGATACTGCATTGTACGTAAGTACCACAACTTCTTTATCCATTTTTCACTTTCTGCGATATTGAACTTGTACCGTAAACCAGGTTCTTGTAAACAGAGCCGTCCCAACCTTTGGGGTGGCTGTGTCTTTTGATTTTAATTTCCCTAAGCTATAGGACCATAAGTGGAAGTGCCCTAGGCTCTGTTGCTTTGTTTTTTAGATGTTTCAGGAAACACCATACACTTCTCCCGAGTGGCTGTTGGCAATTTACATCCCGCCCATCAGCATAACAAGGCTCCCAGTTCTCCATGGCCTGTCCTGCCTTTCTGGATTTTACACTTTTTTCAGATGGCCCTTTTGACCAGGGGGATGTGAGACTTCACTGTAGTGCAGATTTCCTTTGCAACCTTGCTTGGTTGGCCAAAAAGGGCGTATGCGTTTTTTCCTGAATATATTCAGGAAAAAACGCATACGCCCTTTTTGGCCAAGTGCATCATTGTGGACGTTCTGCCTCTTTTCCTATGCTTTAAATGCAATTCCAGTCTACCTCCTGAAATCGGTTTCCTGCAATTCTGCCCCGCTTTCAAGTCCTCTTGGCAGCCTTACTTCAGTATATTTTTGGACGATAGCTGTCATTTATAACTCTGCAGGTTTGTGAATTACAGTGCCCCTGAGCTCCTTTCTTCAACTCGCTTTGTCGT
Organism: Lagenorhynchus albirostris; assembly: GCF_949774975.1. NCBI lineage: Eukaryota > Metazoa > Chordata > Mammalia > Artiodactyla > Delphinidae > Lagenorhynchus > Lagenorhynchus albirostris. The sequence continues at coordinate 14,611 of NW_026783438.1, forward strand.
GAGCTGGCCGCAACACCGCAGGATGGCTTCAGGCCCTAATCTGGTTCCGGCACGGCACGCTGAGCCTTTGGTTAATTCCTCTTCCTGGTGGGAAATGAGAGTTAAATTTGCCCGTCCAGACACCTCCAGCTAGTCTGTCATTGGTTCTCCCTATTCCTGTTCATCTTCCGCAGAAATTGCAAACTGGGCCAAACAGGAGGTTAAAGGCACTGACTCTCCAAGTCGGGAGAGTGTTAGTAAAGCGTCTGGAATGTTGCACCCGAGTACCAGGGGACCAAAACTGACACATATTGGAACACGTCTCCCGATCACACGGTTGATCATACTCTGGGTTCCACATGCATGTTTTAGCTGTAGGAAGAATACCTTAAACCTGGAGAGTTGAGACCCATGGAATGGGTACCATGCAATATGACTTCAAAGGGTCTTCATTTGCTCACCGAACCTCTCCAATCCTATCACTGCTGCGTTTATGCCCCTGTACACACACTTGATTCTCTTTCAGAGACATAGCAATCCATAGGTTTTAAGATACTTCCTAGTCAGGTACACTCTTAGGCATTTAATATGGGGTGTTGAGTCCATTTCGTTGAGCAAGGAGTAGCTCTTGTCTATTCCATATTTGGCTTAAGGAACTTTATCTGTGCTCATTTCAATCTCTGGTTTTATGCAGCACCCCAACTCACCTTTCCCCTTAAGCAAGCATAAGTTTGTTTTCTAAATTTGAGAACCTGTTCTGTTTTGTAATTCAGTTCCTGTGTAGCCAAGTTTACATTCCGTGTATTAGTGATATCTTATGATGTTTCATTTCCTGTGTGACTTATTTCAGTTAGAATCATCATACCTGAATCCACTCATTATGCTGCTACGGGCCTGATGACATAGATTTCATTGCTGAGTGATACTGCATTGTACGTAAGTACCACAACTTCTTTATCCATTTTTCACTTTCTGCGATATTGAACTTGTACCGTAAACCAGGTTCTTGTAAACAGAGCCGTCCCAACCTTTGGGGTGGCTGTGTCTTTTTGATTTTAATTTCCCTAAGCTATAGGACCATAAGTGGAAGTGCCCTAGGCTCTGTTGCTTAGTTTTTTAGATGTTTCAGGAAACACCATACACTTCTCCCCAGTGGCTGTTGCCAATTTACATCCCGCCCATCAGCATAACAAGGCTCCCAGTTCTCCATGGCCTGTCCTGCCTTTCTGGATTTTACACTTTTTTCAGATGGCCCTTTGGACCGGGGGGAAGTGAATCTTCATTGTAGTGCAGATTTCCTTTGCAAGCTTGCTTGGTTGGCCAAAAAGGGCGTATGCGTTTTTTCCTGAATATATTCAGGAAAAAACGCATACGCCCTTTTTGGCCAAGTGCATCATTGTGGACGTTCTGCCTCTTTTCCTATGCTTTCAATGCAATTCCAGTCTACCTCCTGAAATCGGTTTCCTGCAATTCTGCCCCGCTTTCAAGTCCTCTTGGCAGCCTTACTTCAGTATATTTTTGGACGATAGCTGTCATTTATAACTCTGCAGGTTTGTGAATTACAGTGCCCCTGAGCTCCTTTCTTCAACTCGCTTTCTCGTGAGCTGGCCGCAACACCGCAGGATGGCTTCAGGCCCTAATCTGGTTCCGGCACGGCACGCTGAGCCTTTGGTTAATTCCTCTTCCTGGTGGGAAATGAGAGTTAAATTTGCCCGTCCAGACACCTCCAGCTGGTCTGTCATTGGTTCTCCCTATTCCTGTTCATCTTCCGCAGAAATTGCAAACTGGGCCAAACAGGAGGTTAAAGGCACTGACTCTCCAAGTCGGGAGAGTGTTAGTAAAGCGTCTGGAATGTTGCACCCGAGTACCAGGGGACGAAAACTGACACATATTGGAACACGTCTCCCGATCACACGGTTGATCATACTCTGGGTTCCACATGCATGTTTTAGCTGAAGGAAGAATACCTTCAACCTGGAGAGTTGAGACCCGTGGAATGGGTACCATGCAATATGACTTCAAAGGGTCTTCATTTGCTCACCGAACCTCTCCAATCCTATCACTGCTGCGTTTATGCCCCTGAACACACGCTTGATTCTTTTTCGGAGACATAGCAATCCATAGGTTTTAAGATACTTCCTAGTCAGGTACACTCTTAGGCATTTAATATGGGGTGTTGACTCCATTTCGTTGAGCAAGGAGTAGCTCTTGTCTATTCCATATTTGGCTTAAGGAACTTTATCTGTGCTCATTTCAATCTCTGGTTTTATGCAGCACCCCAACTCACCTTTCCCCTTAAGCAAGCATAAGTTGGTTTTCTAAATTTGATAACCTGTTCTGTTTGTAATTCAGTTCCTGTGTAGCCAAGTTTACATTCCGTGTATTAGTGATATCTTATGATGTTTCTTTTTCTGTGTGACTTATTTCAGTTAGAATCATCATACCTGAATCCACTCATTATGCTGCTACGGGCCTGATGACATAGATTTCATTGCTGAGTGATACTGCATTGTACGTAAGTACCACAACTTCTTTATCCATTTTTCACTTTCTGCGATATTGAACTTGTACCGTAAACCAGGTTCTTGTAAACAGAGCCGTCCCAACATTTGGGGTGGCTGTGTCTTTTGATTTTAATTTCCCTAAGCTATAGGACCATAAGTGGAAGTGCCCTAGGCTCTGTTGCTTTGTTTTTTAGATGTTTCAGGAAACACCATACACTTCTCCCGAGTGGCTGTTGGCAATTTACATCCCGCCCATCAGCATAACAAGGCTCCCAGTTCTCCATGGCCTGTCCTGCCTTTCTGGATTTTACACTTTTTTCAGATGGCCCTTTTGACCAGGGGGATGTGAGACTTCACTGTAGTGCAGATTTCCTTTGCAAGCTTGCTTGGTTGGCCAAAAAGGGCGTATGCGTTTTTTCCTGAATATATTCAGGAAAAAACGCATACGCCCTTTTTGGCCAAGTGCATCATTGTGGACGTTCTGCCTCTTTTCCTATGCTTTAAATGCAATTCCAGTCTACCTCCTGAAATCGGTTTCCTGCAATTCTGCCCCGCTTTCAAGTCCTCTTGGCAGCCTTACTTCAGTATATTTTTGGACGATAGCTGTCATTTATAACTCTGCAGGTTTGTGAATTACAGTGCCCCTGAGCTCCTTTCTTCAACTCGCTTTCTCGTGAGCTGGCCGCAACACCGCAGGATGGCTTCAGGCCCTAATCTGGTTCCGGCACGGCACGCTGAGCCTTTGGTTAATTCCTCTTCCTGGTGGGAAATGAGAGTTCAATTTGCCCGTCCAGACACCTCCAGCTAGTCTGTCATTGGTTCTCCCTATTCCTGTTCATCTTCCGCAGAAATTGCAAACTGGGCCAAACAGGAGGTTAAAGGCACTGACTCTCCAAGTCGGGAGAGTGTTAGTAAAGCGTCTGGAATGTTGCACCCGAGTACCAGGGGACGAAAACTGACACATATTGGAACACGTCTCCCGATCACACGGTTGATCATACTCTGGGTTCCACATGCATGTTTTAGCTGTAGGAAGAATACCTTAAACCTGGAGAGTTGAGACCCATGGAATGGGTACCATGCAATATGACTTCAAAGGGTCTTCATTTGCTCACCGAACCTCTCCAATCCTATCACTGCTGCGTTTATGCCCCTGTACACACACTTGATTCTCTTTCAGAGACATAGCAATCCATAGGTTTTAAGATACTTCCTAGTCAGGTACACTCTTAGGCATTTAATATGGGGTGTTGAGTCCATTTCGTTGAGCAAGGAGTAGCTCTTGTCTATTCCATATTTGGCTTAAGGAACTTTATCTGTGCTCATTTCAATCTCTGGTTTTATGCAGCACCCCAACTCACCTTTCCCCTTAAGCAAGCATAAGTTTGTTTTCTAAATTTGAGAACCTGTTCTGTTTTGTAATTCAGTTCCTGTGTAGCCAAGTTTACATTCCGTGTATTAGTGATATCTTATGATGTTTCATTTCCTGTGTGACTTATTTCAGTTAGAATCATCATACCTGAATCCACTCATTATGCTGCTACGGGCCTGATGACATAGATTTCATTGCTGAGTGATACTGCATTGTACGTAAGTACCACAACTTCTTTATCCATTTTTCACTTTCTGCGATATTGAACTTGTACCGTAAACCAGGTTCTTGTAAACAGAGCCGTCCCAACCTTTGGGGTGGCTGTGTCTTTTTGATTTTAATTTCCCTAAGCTATAGGACCATAAGTGGAAGTGCCCTAGGCTCTGTTGCTTAGTTTTTTAGATGTTTCAGGAAACACCATACACTTCTCCCCAGTGGCTGTTGCCAATTTACATCCCGCCCATCAGCATAACAAGGCTCCCAGTTCTCCATGGCCTGTCCTGCCTTTCTGGATTTTACACTTTTTTCAGATGGCCCTTTTGACCGGGGGGAAGTGAATCTTCATTGTAGTGCAGATTTCCTTTGCAAGCTTGCTTGGTTGGCCAAAAAGGGCGTATGCGTTTTTTCCTGAATATATTCAGGAAAAAACGCATACGCCCTTTTTGGCCAAGTGCATCATTGTGGACGTTCTGCCTCTTTTCCTATGCTTTCAATGCAATTCCAGTCTACCTCCTGAAATCGGTTTCCTGCAATTCTGCCCCGCTTTCAAGTCCTCTTGGCAGCCTTACTTCAGTATATTTTTGGACGATAGCTGTCATTTATAACTCTGCAGGTTTGTGAATTACAGTGCCCCTGAGCTCCTTTCTTCAACTCGCTTTCTCGTGAGCTGGCCGCAACACCGCAGGATGGCTTCAGGCCCTAATCTGGTTCCGGCACGGCACGCTGAGCCTTTGGTTAATTCCTCTTCCTGGTGGGAAATGAGAGTTAAATTTGCCCGTCCAGACACCTCCAGCTGGTCTGTCATTGGTTCTCCCTATTCCTGTTCATCTTCCGCAGAAATTGCAAACTGGGCCAAACAGGAGGTTAAAGGCACTGACTCTCCAAGTCGGGAGAGTGTTAGTAAAGCGTCTGGAATGTTGCACCCGAGTACCAGGGGACGAAAACTGACACATATTAGAACACGTCTCCCGATCACACGGTTGATCATACTCTGGGTTCCACATGCATGTTTTAGCTGAAGGAAGAATACCTTCAACCTGGAGAGTTGAGACCCGTGGAATGGGTACCATGCAATATGACTTCAAAGGGTCTTCATTTGCTCACCGAACTTCTCCAATCCTATCACTGCTGCGTTTATGCCCCTGTACACACGCTTGATTCTTTTTCGGAGACATAGCAATCCATAGGTTTTAAGATACTTCCTAGTCAGGTACACTCTTAGGCATTTAATATGGGGTGTTGAGTCCATTTCGTTGAGCAAGGAGTAGCTCTTGTCTATTCCATATTTGGCTTAAGGAACTTTATCTGTGCTCATTTCAATCTCTGGTTTTATGCAGCACCCCAACTCACCTTTCCCCTTAAGCAAGCATAAGTTGGTTTTCTAAATTTGAGAACCTGTTCTGTTTTGTAATTCAGTTCCTGTGTAGCCAAGTTTACATTCCGTGTATTAGTGATATCTTATGATGTTTCTTTTTCTGTGTGACTTATTTCAGTTAGAATCATCATACCTGAATCCACTCATTATGCTGCTACGGGCCTGATGACATAGATTTCATTGCTGAGTGATACTGCATTGTACGTAAGTACCACAACTTCTTTATCCATTTTTCACTTTCTGCGATATTGAACTTGTACCGTAAACCAGGTTCTTGTAAACAGAGCCGTCCCAACCTTTGGGGTGGCTGTGTCTTTTTGATTTTAATTTCCCTAAGCTATAGGACCATAAGTGGAAGTGCCCTAGGCTCTGTTGCTTTGTTTTTTAGATGTTTCAGGAAACACCATACACTTCTCCCGAGTGGCTGTTGGCAATTGACATCCCGCCCATCAGCATAACAAGGCTCCCAGTTCTCCATGGCCTGTCCTGCCTTTCTGGATTTTACACTTTTTTCAGATGGCCCTTTTGACCGGGGGGAAGTGAGACTTCATTGTAGTGCAGATTTCCTTTGCAAGCTTGCTTGGTTGGCCAAAAAGGGCGTATGCGTTTTTTCCTGAATATATTCCGGAAAAAACGCATACGCCCTTTTTGGCCAAGTGCATCATTGTGGACGTTCTGCCTCTTTTCCTATGCTTTAAATGCAATTCCAGTCTACCTCCTGAAATCGGTTTCCTGCAATTCTGCCCCGCTTTCAAGTCCTCTTGGCAGCCTTACTTCAGTATATTTTTGGACGATAGCTGTCATTTATAACTCTGCAGGTTTGTGAATTACAGTGCCCCTGAGCTCCTTTCTTCTAGTCGCTTTCTTGTGAGCTGGCCGCAACACCGCAGGATGGCTTCAGGCCCTAATCTGGTTCCGGCACGGCACGCTGAGCCTTTGGTTAATTCCTCTTCCTGGTGGGAAATGAGAGTTCAATTTGCCCGTCCAGACACCTCCAGCTAGTCTGTCATTGGTTCTCCCTATTCCTGTTCATCTTCCGCAGAAATTGCAAACTGGGCCAAACAGGAGGTTAAAGGCACTGACTCTCCAAGTCGGGAGAGTGTTAGTAAAGCGTCTGGAATGTTGCACCCGAGTACCAGGGGACGAAAACTGACACATATTGGAACACGTCTCCCGATCACACGGTTGATCATACTCTGGGTTCCACATGCATGTTTTAGCTGAAGGAAGAATACCTTCAACCTGGAGAGTTGAGACCCGTGGAATGGGTACCATGCAATATGACTTCAAAGGGTCTTCATTTGCTCACCGAACCTCTCGAATCCTATCACTGCTGCGATTATGCCCCTGCACACACGCTTGATTCTCTTTCGGAGACATAGCAATCCATAGGTTTTAAGATACTTCCTAGTCAGGTACACTCTTAGGCATTTAATTTGGGGTGTTGAGTCCATTTCGTTGAGCAAGGAGTAGCTCTTGTCTATTCCATATTTGGCTTAAGGAACTTTATCTGTGCTCATTTCAATCTCTGGTTTTATGCAGCACCCCAACTCACCTTTCCCCTTAAGCAAGCATAAGTTGGTTTTCTAAATTTGAGACCCTGTTCTGTTTTGTAATTCAGTTCCTGTGTAGCCAAGTTTACATTCCGTGTATTAGTGATATCTTATGATGTTTCTTTTTCTGTGTGACTTATTTCAGTTAGAATCATCATACCTGAATCCACTCATTATGCTGCTACGGGCCTGATGACATAGATTTCATTGCTGAGTGATACTGCATTGTACGTAAGTACCACAACTTCTTTATCCATTTTTCACTTTCTGCGATATTGAACTTGTACCGTAAACCAGGTTCTTGTAAACAGAGCCGTCCCAACCTTTGGGGTGGCTGTGTCTTTTTGATTTTAATTTCCCTAAGCTATAGGACCATAAGTGGAAGTGCCCTAGGCTCTGTTGCTTTGTTTTTTAGATGTTTCAGGAAACACCATACACTTCTCCGGAGTGGCTGTTGGCAATTGACATCCCGCCCATCAGCATAACAAGGCTCCCAGTTCTCCATGGCCTGTCCTGCCTTTCTGGATTTTACACTTTTTTCAGATGGCCCTTTTGACCGGGGGGAAGTGAGACTTCATTGTAGTGCAGATTTCCTTTGCAAGCTTGCTTGGTTGGCCAAAAAGGGCGTATGCGTTTTTTCCTGAATATATTCCGGAAAAAACGCATACGCCCTTTTTGGCCAAGTGCATCATTGTGGACGTTCTGCCTCTTTTCCTATGCTTTAAATGCAATTCCAGTCTACCTCCTGAAATCGGTTTCCTGCAATTCTGCCCCGCTTTCAAGTCCTCTTGGCAGCCTTACTTCAGTATATTTTTGGACGATAGCTGTCATTTATAACTCTGCAGGTTTGTGAATTACAGTGCCCCTGAGCTCCTTTCTTCAACTCGCTTTCTCGTGAGCTGGCCGCATCACCGCAGGATTGCTTCAGGCCCTAATCTGGTTCCGGCACGGCACGCTGAGCCTTTGGTTAATTCCTCTTCCTGGTGGGAAATGAGAGTTAAATTTGCCCGTCCAGACACCTCCAGCTAGTCTGTCATTGGTTCTCCCTATTCCTGTTCATCTTCCGCAGAAATTGCAAACTGGGCCAAACAGGAGGTTAAAGGCACTGACTCTCCAAGTCGGGAGAGTGTTAGTAAAGCGTCTGGAATGTTGCACCCGAGTACCAGGGGACGAAAACTGACACATATTGGAACACGTCTCCCGATCACACGGTTGATCATACTCTGGGTTCCACATGCATGTTTTAGCTGAAGGAAGAATACCTTCAACCTGGAGAGTTGAGACCCGTGGAATGGGTACCATGCAATATGACTTCAAAGGGTCTTCATTTGCTCACCGAACTTCTCCAATCCTATCACTGCTGCGTTTATGCCCCTGAACACACGCTTGATTCTTTTTCGGAGACATAGCAATCCATAGGTTTTAAGATACTTCCTAGTCAGGTACACTCTTAGGCATTTAATATGGGGTGTTGACTCCATTTCGTTGAGCAAGGAGTAGCTCTTGTCTATTCCATATTTGGCTTAAGGAACTTTATCTGTGCTCATTTCAATCTCTGGTTTTATGCAGCACCCCAACTCACCTTTCCCCTTAAGCAAGCGTAAGTTGGTTTTCTAAATTTGATAACCTGTTCTGTTTGTAATTCAGTTCCTGTGTAGCCAAGTTTACATTCCGTGTATTAGTGATATCTTATGATGTTTCTTTTTCTGTGTGACTTATTTCAGTTAGAATCATCATACCTGAATCCACTCATTATGCTGCTACGGGCCTGATGACATAGATTTCATTGCTGAGTGATACTGCATTGTACGTAAGTACCACAACTTCTTTATCCATTTTTCACTTTCTGCGATATTGAACTTGTACCGTAAACCAGGTTCTTGTAAACAGAGCCGTCCCAACCTTTGGGGTGGCTGTGTCTTTTGATTTTAATTTCCCTAAGCTATAGGACCATAAGTGGAAGTGCCCTAGGCTCTGTTGCTTTGTTTTTTAGATGTTTCAGGAAACACCATACACTTCTCCCGAGTGGCTGTTGGCAATTTACATCCCGCCCATCAGCATAACAAGGCTCCCAGTTCTCCATGGCCTGTCCTGCCTTTCTGGATTTTACACTTTTTTCAGATGGCCCTTTTGACCGGGGGGAAGTGAGACTTCATTGTAGTGCAGATTTCCTTTGCAAGCTTGCTTGGTTGGCCAAAAAGGGCGTATGCGTTTTTTCCTGAATATATTCAGGAAAAAACGCATACGCCCTTTTTGGCCAAGTGCATCATTGTGGACGTTCTGCCTCTTTTCCTATTCTTTAAATACAATTCCAGTCTACCTCCTGAAATCGGTTTCCTGCAATTCTGCCCCGTTTTCAAGTCCTCTTGGCAGCCTTACTTCAGTATATTTTTGGACGATAGCTGTCATTTATAACTCTGCAGGTTTGTGAATTACAGTGCCCCTGAGCTCCTTTCTTCAACTCGCTTTCTCGTGAGCTGGCCGCATTACCGCAGGATTGCTTCAGGCCCTAATCTGGTTCCGGCACGGCACGCTGAGCCTTTGGTTAATTCCTCTTCCTGGTGGGAAATGAGAGTTAAATTTGCCCGTCCAGACACCTCCAGCTAGTCTGTCATTGGTTCTCCCTATTCCTGTTCATCTTCCGCAGAAATTGCAAACTGGGCCAAACAGGAGGTTAAAGGCACTGACTCTCCAAGTCGGGAGAGTGTTAGTAAAGCGTCTGGAATGTTGCACCCGAGTACCAGGGGACGAAACCTGACACATATTGGAACACGTCTCCCGATCACACGGTTGATCATACTCTGGGTTCCACATGCATGTTTTAGCTGAAGAAAGAATACCTTCAACCTGGAGAGTTGAGACCCGTGGAATGGGTACCATGCAATATGACTTCAAAGGGTCTTCATTTGCTCACCGAACTTCTCCAATCCTATCACTGCTGCGTTTATGCCCCTGAACACACGCTTGATTCTTTTTCGGAGACATAGCAATCCATAGGTTTTAAGATACTTCCTAGTCAGGTACACTCTTAGGCATTTAATATGGGGTGTTGAGTCCATTTCGTTGAGCAAGGAGTAGCTCTTGTCTATTCCATATTTGGCTTAAGGAACTTTATCTGTTCTCATTTCAATCTCTGGTTTTATGCAGCACCCCAACTCACCTTTCCCCTTAAGCAAGCATAAGTTGGTTTTCTAAATTTGATAACCTGTTCTGTTTGTAATTCAGTTCCTGTGTAGCCAAGTTTACATTCCGTGTATTAGTGATATCTTATGATGTTTCTTTTTCTGTGTGACTTATTTCAGTTAGAATCATCATACCTGAATCCACTCATTATGCTGCTACGGGCCTGATGACATAGATTTCATTGCTGAGTGATACTGCATTGTACGTAAGTACCACAACTTCTTTATCCATTTTTCACTTTCTGCGATATTGAACTTGTACCGTAAACCAGGTTCTTGTAAACAGAGCCGTCCCAAACTTTGGGGTGGCTGTGTCTTTTTGATTTTAATTTCCCTAAGCTATAGGACCATAAGTGGAAGTGCCCTAGGCTCTGTTGCTTTGATTTTTAGATGTTTCAGGAAACACCATACACTTCTCCCGAGTGGCTGTTGGCAATTTACATCCCGCCCATCAGCATAACAAGGCTCCCAGTTCTCCATGGCCTGTCCTGCCTTTCTGGATTTTACACTTTTTTCAGATGGCCCTTTTGACCGGGGGGAAGTGAGACTTCATTGTAGTGCAGATTTCCTTTGCAAGCTTGCTTGGTTGGCCAAAAAGGGCGTATGCGTTTTTTCCTGAATATATTCAGGAAAAAACGCATACGCCCTTTTTGGCCAAGTGCATCATTGTGGACGTTCTGCCTCTTTTCCTATGCTTTAAATGCAATTCCAGTCTACCTCCTGAAATCGGTTTCCTGCAATTCTGCCCCGCTTTCAAGTCCTCTTGGCAGCCTTACTTCAGTATATTTTTGGACGATAGCTGTCATTTATAACTCTGCAGGTTTGTGAATTACAGTGCCCCTGAGCTCCTTTCTTCAACTCGCTTTCTTGTGAGCTGGCCGCAACACCGCAGGATGGTTTCATGCCCTAATCTGTTTCCGGCACGGCACACTGAGCCTTTGGTTAATTCCTCTTCCTGGTGGGAAATAAGAGTTAAATTTGCCCGTCCAGACACCTCCAGCTAGTCTGTCATTGGTTCTCCCTATTCCTGTTCATCTTCCGCAGAAATTGCAAACTGGGCCAAACAGGAGGTTAAAGGCACTGACTCTCCAAGTCGGGAGAGTGTTAGTAAAGCGTCTGGAATGTTGCACCCGAGTACCAGGGGACGAAAACTGACACATATTGGAACACGTCTCCCGATCACACGGTTGATCATACTCTGGCTTCCAAATGCATGTTTTAGCTGAAGGAAGAATACCTTAAACCTGGAGAGTTGAGACCCATGGAATGGGTACCATGCAATATGACTTCAAAGGGTCTTCATTTGCTCACCGAACTTCTCCAATCCTATCACTGCTGCGTTTAGGCCCCTGTACACACGCCTGATTCTCTTTCAGAGACATAGCAATCCATAGGTTTTAAGATACTTCCTAGTCAGGTACACTCTTAGGCATTTAATATGGGGTGTTGAGTCCATTTCGTTGAGCAAGGAGTAGCTCTTGTCTATTCCATATTTGGCTTAAGGAACTTTATCTGTGCTCATTTCAATCTCTGGTTTTATGCAGCACCCCAACTCACCTTTCCCCTTAAGCAAGCATAAGTTGGGTTTCTAAATTTGAGACCCTGTTCTGTTTTGTAATTCAGTTCCTGTGTAGCCAAGGTTACATTCCGTGTATTAGTGATATCTTATGATGTTTCTTTTCCTGTGTGACTTATTTCAGTTAGAATCATCATACCTGAATCCACTCATTATGCTGCTACGGGCCTGATGACATAGATTTCATTGCTGAGTGATATTGCATTGTACGTAAGTACAACAACTTCTTTATCCATTTTTCACTTTCTGCGATATTGAACTTGTACCGTAAACCAGGTTCTTGTAAACAGAGCCGTCCCAACCTTTGGGGTGGCTGTGTCTTTTTGATTTTAATTTCCCTAAGCTATAGGACCATAAGTGGAAGTGCCCTAGGCTCTGTTGCTTTGTTTTTTAGATGTTTCAGGAAACACCATACACTTCTCCGGAGTGGCTGTTGGCAATTGACATCCCGCCCATCAGCATAACAAGGCTCCCAGTTCTCCATGGCCTGTCCTGCCTTTCTGGATTTTACACTTTTTTCAGATGGCCCTTTTGACCGGGGGGAAGTGAGACTTCATTGTAGTGCAGATTTCCTTTGCAAGCTTGCTTGGTTGGCCAAAAAGGGCGTATGCGTTTTTTCCTGAATATATTCAGGAAAAAACGCATACGCCCTTTTTGGCCAAGTGCATCATTGTGGACGTTCTGCCTCTTTTCCTATGCTTTAAATGCAATTCCAGGCTACCTCCTGAAATCGGTTTCCTGCAATTCTGCCCCGCTTTCAAGTCCTCTTGGCAGCCTTACTTCAGTATATTTTTGGACGATAGCTGTCATTTATAACTCTGCAGGTTTGTGAATTACAGTGCCCCTGAGCTCCTTTCTTCAAGTCGCTTTCTTGTGAGCTGGCCACAACACCGCAGGATGGCTTCAGGCCCTAATCTGGTTCCGGCACGGCATGCTGAGCCTTTGGTTAATTCCTCTTCCTGGTGGGAAATGAGAGTTAAATTTGCCCGTCCAGACACCTCCAGCTAGTCTGTCATTGGTTCTCCCTATTCCTGTTCATCTTCCGCAGAAATTGCAAACTGGGCCAAACAGGAGGTTAAAGGCACTGACTCTCCAAGTCGGGAGAGTGTTAGTAAAGCGTCTGGAATGTTGCACCCGAGTACCAGGGGACGAAAACTGACACATATTGGAACACGTCTCCCGATCACACGGTTGATCATACTCTGGGTTCCACATGCATGTTTTAGCTGAAGGAAGAATACCTTAAAACTGGAGAGTTGAGACCCGTGGAATGGGTACCATGCAATATGACTTCAAAGGGTCTTCATTTGCTCACCGAACTTCTCCAATCCTATCACTGCTGCGTTTATGCCCCTGTACACACACTTGATTCTCTTTCAGAGACATAGCAATCCATAGGTTTTAAGATACTTCCTAGTCAGGTACACTCTTAGGCATTTAATATGGGGTGTTGAGTCCATTTCGTTGAGCAAGGAGTAGCTCTTGTCTATTCCATATTTGGCTTAAGGAACTTTATCTGTGCTCATTTCAATCTCTGGTTTTATGCAGCACCCCAACTCACCTTTCCCCTTAAGCAAGCATAAGTTGGTTTTCTAAATTTGAGACCCTGTTCTGTTTTGTAATTCAGTTCCTGTGTAGCCAAGGTTACATTCCGTGTATTAGTGATATCTTATGATGTTTCTTTTTCTGTGTGACTCATTTCAGTTAGAATCATTGTACCTGAATCCACTCATTATGCTGCTACGGGCCTGATGACATAGATTTCATTGCTGAGTGATATTGCATTGTACGTAAGTACCACAACTTCTTTATCCATTTTTCACTTTCTGCGATATTGAACTTGTACCATAAACCAGGTTCTTGTAAACAGAGCCGTCCCAACCTTTGGGGTGGCTGTGTCTTTTGATTTTAATTTCCCTAAGCTATAGGACCATAAGTGGAAGTGCCCTAGGCTCTGTTGCTTTGTTTTTTAGATGTTTCAGGAAACACCATACACTTCTCCCGAGTGGCCGTTGGCAATTGACATCCCGCCCATCAGCATAACAAGGCTCCCAGTTCTCCATGGCCTGTCCTGCCTTTCTGGATTTTACACTTTTTTCAGATGGCCCTTTTGACCGGGGGGAAGTGAGACTTCATTGTAGTGCAGATTTCCTTTGCAAGCTTGCTTGGTTGGCCAAAAAGGGCGTATGCGTTTTTTCCTGAATATATTCAGGAAAAAACGCATACGCCCTTTTTGGCCAAGTGCATCATTGTGGACGTTCTGCCTCTTTTCCTATGCTTTAAATGCAATTCCAGTCTACCTCCTGAAATCGGTTTCCTGCAATTCTGCCCCGCTTTCAAGTCCTCTTGGCAGCCTTACTTCAGTATATTTTTGGACGATAGCTGTCATTTATAACTCTGCAGGTTTGTGAATTACAGTGCCCCTGAGCTCCTTTCTTCAACTCGCTTTCTCGTGAGCTGGCCGCAACACCGCAGGATGGCTTTAGGCCCTAATCTGGTTCCGGCACGGCACGCTGAGCCTTTGGTTAATTCCTCTTCCTGGTGGAAATTAGAGTTAAATTTGCCCGTCCAGACACCTCCATCTAGTCTGTCATTGGTTCTGCCTATTCCTGTTCATCTTCCGCAGAAATTGCAAACTGGGCCAAACAGGAGGTTAAAGGCACTGACTCTCCAAGTCGGGAGAGTGTTAGTAAAGCGTCTGGAATGTTGCACCCGAGTACCAGGGGACGAAAACTGACACATATTGGAACACGTCTCCCGATCACACGGTTGATCATACTCTGGCTTCCACATGCATATTTTAGCTGAAGGAAGAACACCTTAAACCTGAAGAGTTGAGACCCGTGGAATGGGTACCATGCAATATGACTTCAAAGGGTATTCATTTGCTCACCGAACTTCTCCAATTGTATCACTGCTGCGTTTATGCCCCTGTACACACGCTTGATTCTCTTTCAGAGACATAGCAATCCATAGGTTTTAAGATACTTCCTAGTCAGGTACACTCTTAGGCATTTAATATGGGGTGTTGAGTCCATTTCGTTGAGCAAGGAGTAGCTCTTGTCTATTCCATATTTGGCTTAAGGAACTTTATCTGTGCTCATTTCAATCTCTGGTTTTATGCAGCACCCCAACTCACCTTTCCCCTTAAGCAAGCATAAGTTGGTTTTCTAAATTTGAGACCCTGTTCTGTTTTGTAATTCAGTTCCTGTGTAGCCAAGGTTACATTCCGTGTATTAGTGATATCTTATGATGTTTCTTTTCCTGTGTGACTTATTTCAGTTAGAATCATCATACCTGAATCCACTCATTATGCTGCTACGGGCCTGATGACATAGATTTCATTGCTGAGTGATACTGCATTGTACGTAAGTACCACAACTTCTTTATCCATTTTTCACTTTCTGCGATATTGAACTTGTACCGTAAACCAGGTTCTTGTAAACAGAGCCGTCCCAACCTTTGGGGTGGCTGTGTCTTTTTGATTTTAATTTCCCTAAGCTATAGGACCATAAGTGGAAGTGCCCTAGGCTCTGTTGCTTAGTTTTTTAGATGTTTCAGGAAACACCATACACTTCTCCCGAGTGGCTGTTGGCAATTTACATCCCGCCCATCAGCATAACAAGGCTCCCAGTTCTCCATGGCCTGTCCTGCCTTTCTGGATTTTACACTTTTTTCAGATGGCCCTTTTGACCGGGGGGAAGTGAGACTTCATTGTAGTGCAGATTTCCTTTGCAAGCTTGCTTGGTTGGCCAAAAAGGGCGTATGCGTTTTTTCCTGAATATATTCAGGAAAAAAGGCATACGCCCTTTTTGGCCAAGTGCATCATTGTGGACGTTCTGCCTCTTTTCCTATGCTTTAAATGCAATTCCAGTCTACCTCCTGAAATCGGTTTCCTGCAATTCTGCCCCGCTTTCAAGTCCTCTTGGCAGCCTTACTTCAGTATATTTTTGGACGATAGCTGTCATTTATAACTCTGCAGGTTTGTGAATTACAGTGCCCCTGAGCTCCTTTCTTCTAGTCGCTTTCTTGTGAGCTGGCCGCAACACCGCAGGATGGCTTCAGGCCCTAATCTGGTTCCGGCACGGCACGCTGAGCCTTTGGTTAATTCCTCTTCCTGGTGGGAAATGAGAGTTAAATTTGCCCGTCCAGACACCTCCAGCTAGTCTGTCATTGGTTCTCCCTATTCCTGTTCATCTTCCGCAGAAATTGCAAACTGGGCCAAACAGGAGGTTAAAGGCACTGACTCTCCAAGTCGGGAGAGTGTTAGTAAAGCGTCTGGAATGTTGCACCCGAGTACCAGGGGACGAAAACTGACACATATTGGAACACGTCTCCCGATCACACGGTTGATCATACTCTGGGTTCCACATGCATGTTTTAGCTGAAGGAAGAATACCTTCAACCTGGAGAGTTGAGACCCGTGGAATGCGTACCATGCAATATGACTTCAAAGGGTCTTCATTTGCTCACCGAACTTCTCCAATCCTATCACTGCTGCGATTATGCCCCTGCACACACGCTTGATTCTCTTTCGGAGACATAGCAATCCATAGGTTTTAAGATACTTCCTAGTCAGGTACATTCTTAGGTGTTTAATATGGGGTGTTGAATCCATTTCGTTGAGCAAGGAGTAGCTCTTGTCTATTCCATATTTGGCTTAAGGAACTTTATCTGTGCTCATTTCAATCTCTGGTTTTATGCAGCACCCCAACTCACCTTTCCCCTTAAGCAAGCATAAGTTGGTTTTCTAAATTTGAGACCCTGTTCTGTTTTGTAATTCAGTTCCTGTGTAGCCAAGTTTACATTCCGTGTATTAGTGATATCTTATGATGTTTCTTTTTCTGTGTGACTTATTTCAGTTAGAATCATCATACCTGAATCCACTCATTATGCTGCTACGGGCCTGATGACATAGATTTCATTGCTGAGTGATACTGCATTGTACGTAAGTACCACAACTTCTTTATCCATTTTTCACTTTCTGCGATATTGAACTTGTACCGTAAACCAGGTTCTTGTAAACAGAGCCGTCCCAACTTTTGGGGTGGCTGTGTCTTTTTGATTTTAATTTCCCTAAGCTATAGGACCATAAGTGGAAGTGCCCTAGGCTCTGTTGCTTTGTTTTTTAGATGTTTCAGGAAACACCATACACTTCTCCCGAGTGGCTGTTGGCAATTTACATCCCGCCCATCAGCATAACAAGGCTCCCAGTTCTCCATGGCCTGTCCTGCCTTTCTGGATTTTACACTTTTTTCAGATGGCCCTTTTGACCGGGGGGAAGTGAGACTTCATTGTAGTGCAGATTTCCTTTGCAAGCTTGCTTGGTTGGCCAAAAAGGGCGTATGCGTTTTTTCCTGAATATATTCAGGAAAAAACGCATACACCCTTTTTGGCCAAGTGCATCATTGTGGACGTTCTGCCTCTTTTCCTATGCTTTAAATGCAATTCCAGGCTACCTCCTGAAATCGGTTTCCTGCAATTCTGCCCCGCTTTCAAGTCCTCTTGGCAGCCTTACTTCAGTATATTTTTGGACGATAGCTATCATTTATAACTCTGCAGGTTTGTGAATTACAGTGCCCCTGAGCTCCTTTCTTCAAGTCGCTTTCTTGTGAGCTGGCCACAACAGCGCAAGATGGCTTCAGGCCCTAATCTGGTTCCGGCACGGCACGCTGAGCCTTTGGTTAATTCCTCTTCCTGGTGGGAAATGAGAGTTAAATTAGCCCGTCCAGACACCTCCAGCTAGTCTGTCATTGGTTCTCCCTATTCCTGTTCATCTTCCGCAGAAATTGCAAACAGGGCCAAACAGGAGGTTAAAGGCACTGACTCTCCAAGTCGGGAGAGTGTTAGTAAAGTGTCTGGAATGTTGCACCCTAGTACCAGGGGACGAAAACTGAGACATATTGGAACACGTCTCCCGATCACACGGTTGATCATACTCTGGGTTCCACATGCATGTTTTAGCTGAAGGAAGAATACATTAAACCTTGAGAGTTGAGACCCATGGAATGGGTACCATGCAATATGGCTTCAAAGGGTCTTCATTTGCTCACCGAACTTCTCCAATCCTATCACTGCTGCGTTTAGGCCCCTGTACACACGCCTGATTCTCTTTCAGAGACATAGCAATCCATAGGTTTTAAGATACTTCCTAGTCAGGTACAGTCTTAGGCATTTAATATGGGGTGTTGAGTCCATTTCGTTGAGCAAGGAGTAGCTCTTGTCCATTCCATATTTGGCTTAAGGAACTTTATCTGTGCTCATTTCAATCTCTGGTTTTATGCAGCACCCCAACTCACCTTTCCCCTTAAGCAAGCATAAGTTGGTTTTCTAAATTTGAGACCCTGTTCTGTTTTGTAATTCAGTTCCTGTGTAGCCAAGTTTACATTCCGTGTATTAGTGATATCTTATGATGTTTCTTTTCCTGTGTGACTTATTTCAGTTAGAATCATCATACCTGAATCCACTCATTATGCTGCTACGGGCCTGATGACATAGATTTCATTGCTGAGTGATACTGCATTGTACATAAGTACCACAACTTCTTTATCCATTTTTCACTTTCTGCGATATTGAACTTGTACCGTAAACCAGGTTCTTGTAAACAGAGCCGTCCCAACTTTTGGGGTGGCTGTGTCTTTTTGATTTTAATTTCCCTAAGCTATAGGACCATAAGTGGAAGTGCCCTAGGCTCTGTTGCTTTGTTTTTTAGATGTTTCAGGAAACACCATACACTTCTCCCGAGTGGCTGTTGGCAATTTACATCCCGCCCATCAGCATAACAAGGCTCCCAGTTCTCCATGGCCTGTCCTGCCTTTCTGGATTTTACACTTTTTTCAGATGGCCCTTTTGACCGGGGGGAAGTGAGACTTCATTGTAGTGCAGATTTCCTTTGCAAGCTTGCTTGGTTGGCCAAAAAGGGCGTATGCGTTTTTTCCTGAATATATTCAGGAAAAAACGCATACGCCCTTTTTGGCCAAGGGCATCATTGTGGACGTTCTGCCTCTTTTCCTATGCTTTAAATGCAATTCCAGTCTACCTCCTGAGATCGGTTTCCTGCAATTCTGCCCCGCTTTCAAGTCCTCTTGGCAGCCTTACTTCAGTATATTTTTGGACGATAGCTGTCATTTATAACTCTGCAGGTTTGTGAATTACAGTGCCCCTGAGCTCCTTTCTTCAACTCGCTTTCTCGTGAGCTGGCCGCAACACCACAGGATGGCTTCAGGCCCTAATCTGGTTCCGGCACGGCACGCTGAGCCTTTGGTTAATTCCTCTTCCTGGTGGGAAATGAGAGTTAAATTTGCCCGTCCAGACACCTCCAGCTAGTCTGTCATTGGTTCTCCCTATTCCTGTTCATCTTCCGCAGAAATTGCAAACTGGGCCAAACAGGAGGTTAAAGGCACTGACTCTCCAAGTCGGGAGAGTGTTAGTAAAGCGTCTGGAATGTTGCACCCGAGTACCAGGGGACGAAAACTGACACATATTGGAACACGTCTCCCGATCACACGGTTGATCATACTCTGGGTTCCACATGCATGTTTTAGCTGAAGGAAGAATACCTTAAACCTGGAGAGTTGAGACCCGTGGAATGGGTACCATGCAGTATGACTTCAAAGGGTCTTCATTTGCTCACTGAACGTCTCCAATCCTATCACTGCTGCGATTATGCCCCTGCACACACGCTTGATTCTCTTTCGGAGACATAGCTATCCATAGGTTTTAAGATACTTCCTAGTCAGGTACATTCTTAGGTGTTTAATATGGGGTGCTGAATCCTTTTCGTTGAGCAAGGAGTAGCTCTTGTCTATTCCATATTTGGCTTAAGGAACTTTATCTGTGCTCATTTCAATCTCTGGTTTTATGCAGCACCCCAACTCACCTTTCCCCTTAAGCAAGCATAAGTTGGGTTTCTAAATTTGAGACCCTGTTCTGTTTTGTAATTCAGTTCCTATGTAGCCAAGTTTACATTCCGTGTATTAGTGATATCTTATGATGTTTCTTTTTCTGTGTGACTTATTTCAGTTAGAATCATCATACCTGAATCCACTCATTATGCTGCTACGGGCCTGATGACATAGATTTCATTGCTGAGTCATACTGCATTGTACGTAAGTACCACAACTTCTTTATCCATTTTTCACTTTCTGCGATATTGAACTTGTACCGTAAACCAGGTTCTTGTAAACAGAGCCGTCCCAAACTTTGGGGTGGCTGTGTCTTTTTGATTTTAATTTCCCTAAGCTATAGGACCATAAGTGGAAGTGCCCTAGGCTCTGTTGCTTTGATTTTTAGATGTTTCAGGAAACACCATACACTTCTCCCGAGTGGCTGTTGGCAATTTACATCCCGCCCATCAGCATAACAAGGCTCCCAGTTCTCCATGGCCTGTCCTGCCTTTCTGGATTTTACACTTTTTTCAGATGGCCCTTTTGACCGGGGGGAAGTGAGACTTCATTGTAGTGCAGATTTCCTTTGCAAGCTTGCTTGGTTGGCCAAAAAGGGCGTATGCGTTTTTTCCTGAATATATTCAGGAAAAAAGGCATACGCCCTTTTTGGCCAAGTGCATCATTGTGGACGTTCTGCCTCTTTTCCTATGCTTTAAATGCAATTCCAGTCTACCTCCTGAAATCGGTTTCCTGCAATTCTGCCCCGCTTTCAAGTCCTCTTGGCAGCCTTACTTCAGTATATTTTTGGACGATAGCTGTCATTTATAACTCTGCAGGTTTGTGAATTACAGTGCCCCTGAGCTCCTTTCTTCAACTCGCTTTCTTGTGAGCTGGCCGCAACACCGCAGGATGGTTTCATGCCCTAATCTGTTTCCGGCACGGCACACTGAGCCTTTGGTTAATTCCTCTTCCTGGTGGGAAATAAGAGTTAAATTTGCCCGTCCAGACACCTCCAGCTAGTCTGTCATTGGTTCTCCCTATTCCTGTTCATCTTCCGCAGAAATTGCAAACTGGGCCAAACAGGAGGTTAAAGGCACTGACTCTCCAAGTCGGGAGAGTGTTAGTAAAGCGTCTGGAATGTTGCACCCGAGTACCAGGGGACGAAAACTGACACATATTGGAACACGTCTCCCGATCACACGGTTGATCATACTCTGGCTTCCAAATGCATGTTTTAGCTGAAGGAAGAATACCTTAAACCTGGAGAGTTGAGACCCATGGAATGGGTACCATGCAATATGACTTCAAAGGGTCTTCATTTGCTCACCGAACTTCTCCAATCCTATCACTGCTGCGTTTAGGCCCCTGTACACACGCCTGATTCTCTTTCAGAGACATAGCAATCCATAGGTTTTAAGATACTTCCTAGTCAGGTACACTCTTAGGCATTTAATATGGGGTGTTGAGTCCATTTCGTTGAGCAAGGAGTAGCTCTTGTCTATTCCATATTTGGCTTAAGGAACTTTATCTGTGCTCATTTCAATCTCTGGTTTTATGCAGCACCCCAACTCACCTTTCCCCTTAAGCAAGCATAAGTTGGGTTTCTAAATTTGAGACCCTGTTCTGTTTTGTAATTCAGTTCCTGTGTAGCCAAGGTTACATTCCGTGTATTAGTGATATCTTATGATGTTTCTTTTCCTGTGTGACTTATTTCAGTTAGAATCATCATACCTGAATCCACTCATTATGCTGCTACGGGCCTGATGACATAGATTTCATTGCTGAGTGATATTGCATTGTACGTAAGTACCACAACTTCTTTATCCATTTTTCACTTTCTGCGATATTGAACTTGTACCGTAAACCAGGTTCTTGTAAACAGAGCCGTCCCAACCTTTGGGGTGGCTGTGTCTTTTTGATTTTAATTTCCCTAAGCTATAGGACCATAAGTGGAAGTGCCCTAGGCTCTGTTGCTTTGTTTTTTAGATGTTTCAGGAAACACCATACACTTCTCCGGAGTGGCTGTTGGCAATTGACATCCCGCCCATCAGCATAACAAGGCTCCCAGTTCTCCATGGCCTGTCCTGCCTTTCTGGATTTTACACTTTTTTCAGATGGCCCTTTTGACCGGGGGGAAGTGAGACTTCATTGTAGTGCAGATTTCCTTTGCAAGCTTGCTTGGTTGGCCAAAAAGGGCGTATGCGTTTTTTCCTGAATATATTCAGGAAAAAACGCATACGCCCTTTTTGGCCAAGTGCATCATTGTGGACGTTCTGCCTCTTTTCCTATGCTTTAAATGCAATTCCAGGCTACCTCCTGAAATCGGTTTCCTGCAATTCTGCCCCGCTTTCAAGTCCTCTTGGCAGCCTTACTTCAGTATATTTTTGGACGATAGCTGTCATTTATAACTCTGCAGGTTTGTGAATTACAGTGCCCCTGAGCTCCTTTCTTCAAGTCGCTTTCTTGTGAGCTGGCCACAACACCGCAGGATGGCTTCAGGCCCTAATCTGGTTCCGGCACGGCATGCTGAGCCTTTGGTTAATTCCTCTTCCTGGTGGGAAATGAGAGTTAAATTTGCCCGTCCAGACACCTCCAGCTAGTCTGTCATTGGTTCTCCCTATTCCTGTTCATCTTCCGCAGAAATTGCAAACTGGGCCAAACAGGAGGTTAAAGGCACTGACTCTCCAAGTCGGGAGAGTGTTAGTAAAGCGTCTGGAATTTCACCCGAGTACCAGGGGACGAAAACTGACACATATTGGAACACGTCTCCCGATCACACGGTTGATCATACTCTGGGTTCCACATGCATGTTTTAGCTGAAGGAAGAATACCTTAAACCTGGAGAGTTGAGACCCGTGGAATGGGTACCATGCAGTATGACTTCAAAGGGTCTTCATTTGCTCACTGAACGTCTCCAATCCTATCACTGCTGCGATTATGCCCCTGCACACACGCTTGATTCTCTTTCGGAGACATAGCTATCCATAGGTTTTAAGATACTTCCTAGTCAGGTACATTCTTAGGTGTTTAATATGGGGTGCTGAATCCTTTTCGTTGAGCAAGGAGTAGCTCTTGTCTATTCCATATTTGGCTTAAGGAACTTTATCTGTGCTCATTTCAATCTCTGGTTTTATGCAGCACCCCAACTCACCTTTCCCCTTAAGCAAGCATAAGTTGGGTTTCTAAATTTGAGACCCTGTTCTGTTTTGTAATTCAGTTCCTATGTAGCCAAGTTTACATTCCGTGTATTAGTGATATCTTATGATGTTTCTTTTTCTGTGTGACTTATTTCAGTTAGAATCATCATACCTGAATCCACTCATTATGCTGCTACGGGCCTGATGACATAGATTTCATTGCTGAGTCATACTGCATTGTACGTAAGTACCACAACTTCTTTATCCATTTTTCACTTTCTGCGATATTGAACTTGTACCGTAAACCAGGTTCTTGTAAACAGAGCCGTCCCAAACTTTGGGGTGGCTGTGTCTTTTTGATTTTAATTTCCCTAAGCTATAGGACCATAAGTGGAAGTGCCCTAGGCTCTGTTGCTTTGATTTTTAGATGTTTCAGGAAACACCATACACTTCTCCCGAGTGGCTGTTGGCAATTTACATCCCGCCCATCAGCATAACAAGGCTCCCAGTTCTCCATGGCCTGTCCTGCCTTTCTGGATTTTACACTTTTTTCAGATGGCCCTTTTGACCGGGGGGAAGTGAGACTTCATTGTAGTGCAGATTTCCTTTGCAAGCTTGCTTGGTTGGCCAAAAAGGGCGTATGCGTTTTTTCCTGAATATATTCAGGAAAAAAGGCATACGCCCTTTTTGGCCAAGTGCATCATTGTGGACGTTCTGCCTCTTTTCCTATGCTTTAAATGCAATTCCAGTCTACCTCCTGAAATCGGTTTCCTGCAATTCTGCCCCGCTTTCAAGTCCTCTTGGCAGCCTTACTTCAGTATATTTTTGGACGATAGCTGTCATTTATAACTCTGCAGGTTTGTGAATTACAGTGCCCCTGAGCTCCTTTCTTCAACTCGCTTTCTTGTGAGCTGGCCGCAACACCGCAGGATGGTTTCATGCCCTAATCTGTTTCCGGCACGGCACACTGAGCCTTTGGTTAATTCCTCTTCCTGGTGGGAAATAAGAGTTAAATTTGCCCGTCCAGACACCTCCAGCTAGTCTGTCATTGGTTCTCCCTATTCCTGTTCATCTTCCGCAGAAATTGCAAACTGGGCCAAACAGGAGGTTAAAGGCACTGACTCTCCAAGTCGGGAGAGTGTTAGTAAAGCGTCTGGAATGTTGCACCCGAGTACCAGGGGACGAAAACTGACACATATTGGAACACGTCTCCCGATCACACGGTTGATCATACTCTGGCTTCCAAATGCATGTTTTAGCTGAAGGAAGAATACCTTAAACCTGGAGAGTTGAGACCCATGGAATGGGTACCATGCAATATGACTTCAAAGGGTCTTCATTTGCTCACCGAACTTCTCCAATCCTATCACTGCTGCGTTTAGGCCCCTGTACACACGCCTGATTCTCTTTCAGAGACATAGCAATCCATAGGTTTTAAGATACTTCCTAGTCAGGTACACTCTTAGGCATTTAATATGGGGTGTTGAGTCCATTTCGTTGAGCAAGGAGTAGCTCTTGTCTATTCCATATTTGGCTTAAGGAACTTTATCTGTGCTCATTTCAATCTCTGGTTTTATGCAGCACCCCAACTCACCTTTCCCCTTAAGCAAGCATAAGTTGGGTTTCTAAATTTGAGACCCTGTTCTGTTTTGTAATTCAGTTCCTGTGTAGCCAAGGTTACATTCCGTGTATTAGTGATATCTTATGATGTTTCTTTTCCTGTGTGACTTATTTCAGTTAGAATCATCATACCTGAATCCACTCATTATGCTGCTACGGGCCTGATGACATAGATTTCATTGCTGAGTGATATTGCATTGTACGTAAGTACAACAACTTCTTTATCCATTTTTCACTTTCTGCGATATTGAACTTGTACCGTAAACCAGGTTCTTGTAAACAGAGCCGTCCCAACCTTTGGGGTGGCTGTGTCTTTTTGATTTTAATTTCCCTAAGCTATAGGACCATAAGTGGAAGTGCCCTAGGCTCTGTTGCTTTGTTTTTTAGATGTTTCAGGAAACACCATACACTTCTCCGGAGTGGCTGTTGGCAATTGACATCCCGCCCATCAGCATAACAAGGCTCCCAGTTCTCCATGGCCTGTCCTGCCTTTCTGGATTTTACACTTTTTTCAGATGGCCCTTTTGACCGGGGGGAAGTGAGACTTCATTGTAGTGCAGATTTCCTTTGCAAGCTTGCTTGGTTGGCCAAAAAGGGCGTATGCGTTTTTTCCTGAATATATTCAGGAAAAAACGCATACGCCCTTTTTGGCCAAGGGCATCATTGTGGACGTTCTGCCTCTTTTCCTATGCTTTAAATGCAATTCCAGTCTACCTCCTGAGATCGGTTTCCTGCAATTCTGCCCCGCTTTCAAGTCCTCTTGGCAGCCTTACTTCAGTATATTTTTGGACGATAGCTGTCATTTATAACTCTGCAGGTTTGTGAATTACAGTGCCCCTGAGCTCCTTTCTTCAACTCGCTTTCTCGTGAGCTGGCCGCAACACCACAGGATGGCTTCAGGCCCTAATCTGGTTCCGGCACGGCACGCTGAGCCTTTGGTTAATTCCTCTTCCTGGTGGGAAATGAGAGTTAAATTTGCCCGTCCAGACACCTCCAGCTAGTCTGTCATTGGTTCTCCCTATTCCTGTTCATCTTCCGCAGAAATTGCAAACTGGGCCAAACAGGAGGTTAAAGGCACTGACTCTCCAAGTCGGGAGAGTGTTAGTAAAGCGTCTGGAATGTTGCACCCGAGTACCAGGGGACGAAAACTGACACATATTGGAACACGTCTCCCGATCACACGGTTGATCATACTCTGGGTTCCACATGCATGTTTTAGCTGAAGGAAGAATACCTTAAACCTGGAGAGTTGAGACCCGTGGAATGGGTACCATGCAGTATGACTTCAAAGGGTCTTCATTTGCTCACTGAACGTCTCCAATCCTATCACTGCTGCGATTATGCCCCTGCACACACGCTTGATTCTCTTTCGGAGACATAGCTATCCATAGGTTTTAAGATACTTCCTAGTCAGGTACATTCTTAGGTGTTTAATATGGGGTGCTGAATCCTTTTCGTTGAGCAAGGAGTAGCTCTTGTCTATTCCATATTTGGCTTAAGGAACTTTATCTGTGCTCATTTCAATCTCTGGTTTTATGCAGCACCCCAACTCACCTTTCCCCTTAAGCAAGCATAAGTTGGGTTTCTAAATTTGAGACCCTGTTCTGTTTTGTAATTCAGTTCCTATGTAGCCAAGTTTACATTCCGTGTATTAGTGATATCTTATGATGTTTCTTTTTCTGTGTGACTTATTTCAGTTAGAATCATCATACCTGAATCCACTCATTATGCTGCTACGGGCCTGATGACATAGATTTCATTGCTGAGTCATACTGCATTGTACGTAAGTACCACAACTTCTTTATCCATTTTTCACTTTCTGCGATATTGAACTTGTACCGTAAACCAGGTTCTTGTAAACAGAGCCGTCCCAAACTTTGGGGTGGCTGTGTCTTTTTGATTTTAATTTCCCTAAGCTATAGGACCATAAGTGGAAGTGCCCTAGGCTCTGTTGCTTTGATTTTTAGATGTTTCAGGAAACACCATACACTTCTCCCGAGTGGCTGTTGGCAATTTACATCCCGCCCATCAGCATAACAAGGCTCCCAGTTCTCCATGGCCTGTCCTGCCTTTCTGGATTTTACACTTTTTTCAGATGGCCCTTTTGACCGGGGGGAAGTGAGACTTCATTGTAGTGCAGATTTCCTTTGCAAGCTTGCTTGGTTGGCCAAAAAGGGCGTATGCGTTTTTTCCTGAATATATTCAGGAAAAAAGGCATACGCCCTTTTTGGCCAAGTGCATCATTGTGGACGTTCTGCCTCTTTTCCTATGCTTTAAATGCAATTCCAGTCTACCTCCTGAAATCGGTTTCCTGCAATTCTGCCCCGCTTTCAAGTCCTCTTGGCAGCCTTACTTCAGTATATTTTTGGACGATAGCTGTCATTTATAACTCTGCAGGTTTGTGAATTACAGTGCCCCTGAGCTCCTTTCTTCAACTCGCTTTCTTGTGAGCTGGCCGCAACACCGCAGGATGGTTTCATGCCCTAATCTGTTTCCGGCACGGCACACTGAGCCTTTGGTTAATTCCTCTTCCTGGTGGGAAATAAGAGTTAAATTTGCCCGTCCAGACACCTCCAGCTAGTCTGTCATTGGTTCTCCCTATTCCTGTTCATCTTCCGCAGAAATTGCAAACTGGGCCAAACAGGAGGTTAAAGGCACTGACTCTCCAAGTCGGGAGAGTGTTAGTAAAGCGTCTGGAATGTTGCACCCGAGTACCAGGGGACGAAAACTGACACATATTGGAACACGTCTCCCGATCACACGGTTGATCATACTCTGGCTTCCAAATGCATGTTTTAGCTGAAGGAAGAATACCTTAAACCTGGAGAGTTGAGACCCATGGAATGGGTACCATGCAATATGACTTCAAAGGGTCTTCATTTGCTCACCGAACTTCTCCAATCCTATCACTGCTGCGTTTAGGCCCCTGTACACACGCCTGATTCTCTTTCAGAGACATAGCAATCCATAGGTTTTAAGATACTTCCTAGTCAGGTACACTCTTAGGCATTTAATATGGGGTGTTGAGTCCATTTCGTTGAGCAAGGAGTAGCTCTTGTCTATTCCATATTTGGCTTAAGGAACTTTATCTGTGCTCATTTCAATCTCTGGTTTTATGCAGCACCCCAACTCACCTTTCCCCTTAAGCAAGCATAAGTTGGGTTTCTAAATTTGAGACCCTGTTCTGTTTTGTAATTCAGTTCCTGTGTAGCCAAGGTTACATTCCGTGTATTAGTGATATCTTATGATGTTTCTTTTCCTGTGTGACTTATTTCAGTTAGAATCATCATACCTGAATCCACTCATTATGCTGCTACGGGCCTGATGACATAGATTTCATTGCTGAGTGATATTGCATTGTACGTAAGTACCACAACTTCTTTATCCATTTTTCACTTTCTGCGATATTGAACTTGTACCGTAAACCAGGTTCTTGTAAACAGAGCCGTCCCAACCTTTGGGGTGGCTGTGTCTTTTTGATTTTAATTTCCCTAAGCTATAGGACCATAAGTGGAAGTGCCCTAGGCTCTGTTGCTTTGTTTTTTAGATGTTTCAGGAAACACCATACACTTCTCCGGAGTGGCTGTTGGCAATTGACATCCCGCCCATCAGCATAACAAGGCTCCCAGTTCTCCATGGCCTGTCCTGCCTTTCTGGATTTTACACTTTTTTCAGATGGCCCTTTTGACCGGGGGGAAGTGAGACTTCATTGTAGTGCAGATTTCCTTTGCAAGCTTGCTTGGTTGGCCAAAAAGGGCGTATGCGTTTTTTCCTGAATATATTCAGGAAAAAACGCATACGCCCTTTTTGGCCAAGTGCATCATTGTGGACGTTCTGCCTCTTTTCCTATGCTTTAAATGCAATTCCAGGCTACCTCCTGAAATCGGTTTCCTGCAATTCTGCCCCGCTTTCAAGTCCTCTTGGCAGCCTTACTTCAGTATATTTTTGGACGATAGCTGTCATTTATAACTCTGCAGGTTTGTGAATTACAGTGCCCCTGAGCTCCTTTCTTCAAGTCGCTTTCTTGTGAGCTGGCCACAACACCGCAGGATGGCTTCAGGCCCTAATCTGGTTCCGGCACGGCATGCTGAGCCTTTGGTTAATTCCTCTTCCTGGTGGGAAATGAGAGTTAAATTTGCCCGTCCAGACACCTCCAGCTAGTCTGTCATTGGTTCTCCCTATTCCTGTTCATCTTCCGCAGAAATTGCAAACTGGGCCAAACAGGAGGTTAAAGGCACTGACTCTCCAAGTCGGGAGAGTGTTAGTAAAGCGTCTGGAATTTCACCCGAGTACCAGGGGACGAAAACTGACACATATTGGAACACGTCTCCCGATCACACGGTTGATCATACTCTGGGTTCCACATGCATGTTTTAGCTGAAGGAAGAATACCTTAAACCTGGAGAGTTGAGACCCGTGGAATGGGTACCATGCAGTATGACTTCAAAGGGTCTTCATTTGCTCACTGAACGTCTCCAATCCTATCACTGCTGCGATTATGCCCCTGCACACACGCTTGATTCTCTTTCGGAGACATAGCTATCCATAGGTTTTAAGATACTTCCTAGTCAGGTACATTCTTAGGTGTTTAATATGGGGTGCTGAATCCTTTTCGTTGAGCAAGGAGTAGCTCTTGTCTATTCCATATTTGGCTTAAGGAACTTTATCTGTGCTCATTTCAATCTCTGGTTTTATGCAGCACCCCAACTCACCTTTCCCCTTAAGCAAGCATAAGTTGGGTTTCTAAATTTGAGACCCTGTTCTGTTTTGTAATTCAGTTCCTATGTAGCCAAGTTTACATTCCGTGTATTAGTGATATCTTATGATGTTTCTTTTTCTGTGTGACTTATTTCAGTTAGAATCATCATACCTGAATCCACTCATTATGCTGCTACGGGCCTGATGACATAGATTTCATTGCTGAGTCATACTGCATTGTACGTAAGTACCACAACTTCTTTATCCATTTTTCACTTTCTGCGATATTGAACTTGTACCGTAAACCAGGTTCTTGTAAACAGAGCCGTCCCAAACTTTGGGGTGGCTGTGTCTTTTTGATTTTAATTTCCCTAAGCTATAGGACCATAAGTGGAAGTGCCCTAGGCTCTGTTGCTTTGATTTTTAGATGTTTCAGGAAACACCATACACTTCTCCCGAGTGGCTGTTGGCAATTTACATCCCGCCCATCAGCATAACAAGGCTCCCAGTTCTCCATGGCCTGTCCTGCCTTTCTGGATTTTACACTTTTTTCAGATGGCCCTTTTGACCGGGGGGAAGTGAGACTTCATTGTAGTGCAGATTTCCTTTGCAAGCTTGCTTGGTTGGCCAAAAAGGGCGTATGCGTTTTTTCCTGAATATATTCAGGAAAAAAGGCATACGCCCTTTTTGGCCAAGTGCATCATTGTGGACGTTCTGCCTCTTTTCCTATGCTTTAAATGCAATTCCAGTCTACCTCCTGAAATCGGTTTCCTGCAATTCTGCCCCGCTTTCAAGTCCTCTTGGCAGCCTTACTTCAGTATATTTTTGGACGATAGCTGTCATTTATAACTCTGCAGGTTTGTGAATTACAGTGCCCCTGAGCTCCTTTCTTCAACTCGCTTTCTTGTGAGCTGGCCGCAACACCGCAGGATGGTTTCATGCCCTAATCTGTTTCCGGCACGGCACACTGAGCCTTTGGTTAATTCCTCTTCCTGGTGGGAAATAAGAGTTAAATTTGCCCGTCCAGACACCTCCAGCTAGTCTGTCATTGGTTCTCCCTATTCCTGTTCATCTTCCGCAGAAATTGCAAACTGGGCCAAACAGGAGGTTAAAGGCACTGACTCTCCAAGTCGGGAGAGTGTTAGTAAAGCGTCTGGAATGTTGCACCCGAGTACCAGGGGACGAAAACTGACACATATTGGAACACGTCTCCCGATCACACGGTTGATCATACTCTGGCTTCCAAATGCATGTTTTAGCTGAAGGAAGAATACCTTAAACCTGGAGAGTTGAGACCCATGGAATGGGTACCATGCAATATGACTTCAAAGGGTCTTCATTTGCTCACCGAACTTCTCCAATCCTATCACTGCTGCGTTTAGGCCCCTGTACACACGCCTGATTCTCTTTCAGAGACATAGCAATCCATAGGTTTTAAGATACTTCCTAGTCAGGTACACTCTTAGGCATTTAATATGGGGTGTTGAGTCCATTTCGTTGAGCAAGGAGTAGCTCTTGTCTATTCCATATTTGGCTTAAGGAACTTTATCTGTGCTCATTTCAATCTCTGGTTTTATGCAGCACCCCAACTCACCTTTCCCCTTAAGCAAGCATAAGTTGGTTTTCTAAATTTGAGACCCTGTTCTGTTTTGTAATTCAGTTCCTGTGTAGCCAAGGTTACATTCCGTGTATTAGTGATATCTTATGATGTTTCTTTTCCTGTGTGACTTATTTCAGTTAGAATCATCATACCTGAATCCACTCATTATGCTGCTACGGGCCTGATGACATAGATTTCATTGCTGAGTGATATTGCATTGTACGTAAGTACAACAACTTCTTTATCCATTTTTCACTTTCTGCGATATTGAACTTGTACCGTAAACCAGGTTCTTGTAAACAGAGCCGTCCCAACCTTTGGGGTGGCTGTGTCTTTTTGATTTTAATTTCCCTAAGCTATAGGACCATAAGTGGAAGTGCCCTAGGCTCTGTTGCTTTGTTTTTTAGATGTTTCAGGAAACACCATACACTTCTCCGGAGTGGCTGTTGGCAATTGACATCCCGCCCATCAGCATAACAAGGCTCCCAGTTCTCCATGGCCTGTCCTGCCTTTCTGGATTTTACACTTTTTTCAGATGGCCCTTTTGACCGGGGGGAAGTGAGACTTCATTGTAGTGCAGATTTCCTTTGCAAGCTTGCTTGGTTGGCCAAAAAGGGCGTATGCGTTTTTTCCTGAATATATTCAGGAAAAAACGCATACGCCCTTTTTGGCCAAGTGCATCATTGTGGACGTTCTGCCTCTTTTCCTATGCTTTAAATGCAATTCCAGGCTACCTCCTGAAATCGGTTTCCTGCAATTCTGCCCCGCTTTCAAGTCCTCTTGGCAGCCTTACTTCAGTATATTTTTGGACGATAGCTGTCATTTATAACTCTGCAGGTTTGTGAATTACAGTGCCCCTGAGCTCCTTTCTTCAAGTCGCTTTCTTGTGAGCTGGCCACAACACCGCAGGATGGCTTCAGGCCCTAATCTGGTTCCGGCACGGCATGCTGAGCCTTTGGTTAATTCCTCTTCCTGGTGGGAAATGAGAGTTAAATTTGCCCGTCCAGACACCTCCAGCTAGTCTGTCATTGGTTCTCCCTATTCCTGTTCATCTTCCGCAGAAATTGCAAACTGGGCCAAACAGGAGGTTAAAGGCACTGACTCTCCAAGTCGGGAGAGTGTTAGTAAAGCGTCTGGAATTTCACCCGAGTACCAGGGGACGAAAACTGACACATATTGGAACACGTCTCCCGATCACACGGTTGATCATACTCTGGGTTCCACATGCATGTTTTAGCTGAAGGAAGAATACCTTCAACCTGGAGAGTTGAGACCCGTGGAATGGGTACCATGCAATATGACTTCAAAGGGTCTTCATTTGCTCACCGAACTTCTCCAATCCTATCACTGCTGCGATTATGCCCCTGCACACACGCTTGATTCTCTTTCGGAGACATAGCAATCCATAGGTTTTAAGATACTTCCTAGTCAGGTACATTCTTAGGTGTTTAATATGGGGTGTTGAATCCATTTCGTTGAGCAAGGAGTAGCTCTTGTCTATTCCATATTTGGCTTAAGGAACTTTATCTGTGCTCATTTCAATCTCTGGTTTTATGCAGCACCCCAACTCACCTTTCCCCTTAAGCAAGCATAAGTTGGTTTTCTAAATTTGAGACCCTGTTCTGTTTTGTAAATCAGTTCCTATGTAGCCAAGTTTACATTCCGTGTATTAGTGATATCTTATGATGTTTCTTTTCCTGTGTGACTTATTTCAGTTAGAATCATCATACCTGAATCCACTCATTATGCTGCTACGGGCCTGATGACATAGATTTCATTGCTGAGTGATACTGCATTGTACGTAAGTACCACAACTTCTTTATCCATTTTTCACTTTCTGCGATATTGAACTTGTACCGTAAACCAGGTTCTTGTAAACAGAGCCGTCCCAACCTTTGGGGTGGCTGTGTCTTTTTGATTTTAATTTCCCTAAGCTATAGGACCATAAGTGGAAGTGCCCTAGGCTCTGTTGCTTTGTTTTTTAGATGTTTCAGGAAACACCATACACTTCTCCCGAGTGGCTGTTGGCAATTGACATCCCGCCCATCAGCATAACAAGGCTCCCAGTTCTCCATGGCCTGTCCTGCCTTTCTGGATTTTACACTTTTTTCAGATGGCCCTTTTGACCGGGGGGAAGTGAGACTTCATTGTAGTGCAGATTTCCTTTGCAAGCTTGCTTGGTTGGCCCAAAAGTGCGTATGCGTTTTTTCCTGAATATATTCAGGAAAAAAGGCATATGCCCTTTTTGGCCAAGTGCATCATTGTGGACGTTCTGCCTCTTTTCCTATGCTTTAAATGCAATTCCAGGCTACCTCCTGAAATCGGTTTCCTGCAATTCTGCCCCGCTTTCAAGTCCTCTTGGCAGCCTTACTTCAGTATATTTTTGGACGATAGCTGTCATTTATAACTCTGCAGGTTTGTGAATTACAGTGCCCCTGAGCTCCTTTCTTCAAGTCGCTTTCTTGTGAGCTGGCCACAACACCGCAGGATGGCTTCAGGCCCTAATCTGGTTCCGGCACGGCATGCTGAGCCTTTGGTTAATTCCTCTTCCTGGTGGGAAATGAGAGTTAAATTTGCCCGTCCAGACACCTCCAGCTAGTCTGTCATTGGTTCTCCCTATTCCTGTTCATCTTCCGCAGAAATTGCAAACTGGGCCAAACAGGAGGTTAAAGGCACTGACTCTCCAAGTCGGGAGAGTGTTAGTAAAGCGTCTGGAATGTTGCACCCGAGTACCAGGGGACGAAAACTGACACATATTGGAACACGTCTCCCGATCACACGGTTGATCATACTCTGGGTTCCACATGCATGTTTTAGCTGAAGGAAGAATACCTTAAAACTGGAGAGTTGAGACCCGTGGAATGGGTACCATGCAATATGACTTCAAAGGGTCTTCATTTGCTCACCGAACTTCTCCAATCCTATCACTGCTGCGTTTATGCCCCTGTACACACACTTGATTCTCTTTCAGAGACATAGCAATCCATAGGTTTTAAGATACTTCCTAGTCAGGTACACTCTTAGGCATTTAATATGGGGTGTTGAGTCCATTTCGTTGAGCAAGGAGTAGCTCTTGTCTATTCCATATTTGGCTTAAGGAACTTTATCTGTGCTCATTTCAATCTCTGGTTTTATGCAGCACCCCAACTCACCTTTCCCCTTAAGCAAGCATAAGTTGGTTTTCTAAATTTGAGACCCTGTTCTGTTTTGTAATTCAGTTCCTGTGTAGCCAAGGTTACATTCCGTGTATTAGTGATATCTTATGATGTTTCTTTTTCTGTGTGACTCATTTCAGTTAGAATCATTGTACCTGAATCCACTCATTATGCTGCTACGGGCCTGATGACATAGATTTCATTGCTGAGTGATATTGCATTGTACGTAAGTACCACAACTTCTTTATCCATTTTTCACTTTCTGCGATATTGAACTTGTACCGTAAACCAGGTTCTTGTAAACAGAGCCGTCCCAACCTTTGGGGTGGCTGTGTCTTTTGATTTTAATTTCCCTAAGCTATAGGACCATAAGTGGAAGTGCCCTAGGCTCTGTTGCTTTGTTTTTTAGATGTTTCAGGAAACACCATACACTTCTCCCGAGTGGCTGTTGGCAATTTACATCCCGCCCATCAGCATAACAAGGCTCCCAGTTCTCCATGGCCTGTCCTGCCTTTCTGGATTTTACACTTTTTTCAGATGGCCCTTTTGACCGGGGGGAAGTGAGACTTCATTGTAGTGCAGATTTCCTTTGCAAGCTTGCTTGGTTGGCCAAAAAGGGTGTATGCGTTTTTTCCTGAATATATTCAGGAAAAAACGCATACGCCCTTTTTGGCCAAGTGCATCATTGTGGACGTTCTGCCTCTTTTCCTATGCTTTAAATGCAATTCCAGTCTACCTCCTGAAATCGGTTTCCTGCAATTCTGCCCCGCTTTCAAGTCCTCTTGGCAGCCTTACTTCAGTATATTTTTGGACGATAGCTGTCATTTATAACTCTGCAGGTTTGTGAATTACAGTGCCCCTGAGCTCCTTTCTTCAACTCGCTTTCTTGTGAGCTGGCCGCAACACCGCAGGATGGCTTCAGGCCCTAATCTGGTTCCGGCACGGCACGCTGAGCCTTTGGTTAATTCCTCTTCCTGGTGGGAAATGAGAGTTAAATTTGCCCGTCCAGACACCTCCAGCTAGTCTGTCATTGGTTCTCCCTATTCCTGTTCATCTTCCGCAGAAATTGCAAACTGGGCCAAACAGGAGGTTAAAGGCACTGACTCTCCAAGTCGGGAGAGTGTTAGTAAAGCGTCTGGAATGTTGCACCCGAGTACCAGGGGACGAAAACTGACACATATTGGAACACGTCTCCCGATCACACGGTTGATCATACTCTGGGTTCCACATGCATGTTTTAGCTGAAGGAAGAATACCTTCAACCTGGAGAGTTGAGACCTGTGGAATGCGTACCATGCAATATGACTTCAAAGGGTCTTCATTTGCTCACCGAACTTCTCCAATCCTATCACTGCTGCGATTATGCCCCTGCACACACGCTTGATTCTCTTTCGGAGACATAGCAATCCATAGGTTTTAAGATACTTCCTAGTCAGGTACATTCTTAGGTGTTTAATATGGGGTGTTGAATCCATTTCGTTGAGCAAGGAGTAGCTCTTGTCTATTCCATATTTGGCTTAAGGAACTTTATCTGTGCTCATTTCAATCTCTGGTTTTATGCAGCACCCCAACTCACCTTTCCCCTTAAGCAAGCATAAGTTGGTTTTCTAAATTTGAGACCCTGTTCTGTTTTGTAATTCAGTTCCTGTGTAGCCAAGTTTACATTCCGTGTATTAGTGATATCTTATGATGTTTCTTTTTCTGTGTGACTTATTTCAGTTAGAATCATCATACCTGAATCCACTCATTATGCTGCTACGGGCCTGATGACATAGATTTCATTGCTGAGTGATACTGCATTGTACGTAAGTACCACAACTTCTTTATCCATTTTTCACTTTCTGCGATATTGAACTTGTACCGTAAACCAGGTTCTTGTAAACAGAGCCGTCCCAACTTTTGGGGTGGCTGTGTCTTTTTGATTTTAATTTCCCTAAGCTATAGGACCATAAGTGGAAGTGCCCTAGGCTCTGTTGCTTTGTTTTTTAGATGTTTCAGGAAACACCATACACTTCTCCCGAGTGGCTGTTGGCAATTTACATCCCGCCCATCAGCATAACAAGGCTCCCAGTTCTCCATGGCCTGTCCTGCCTTTCTGGATTTTACACTTTTTTCAGATGGCCCTTTTGACCGGGGGGAAGTGAGACTTCATTGTAGTGCAGATTTCCTTTGCAAGCTTGCTTGGTTGGCCAAAAAGGGCGTATGCGTTTTTTCCTGAATATATTCAGGAAAAAACGCATACGCCCTTTTTGGCCAAGTGCATCATTGTGGACGTTCTGCCTCTTTTCCTATGCTTTAAATGCAATTCCAGTCTACCTCCTGAAATCGGTTTCCTGCAATTCTGCCCCGCTTTCAAGTCCTCTTGGCAGCCTTACTTCAGTATATTTTTGGACGATAGGCTGTCATTTATAACTCTGCAGGTTTGTGAATTACAGTGCCCCTGAGCTCCTTTCTTCAACTCGCTTTCTCGTGAGCTGGCCGCATCACCGCAGGATTGCTTCAGGCCCTAATCTGGTTCCGGCACGGCACGCTGAGCCTTTGGTTAATTCCTCTTCCTGGTGGGAAATGAGAGTTAAATTTGCCCGTCCAGACACCTCCAGCTAGTCTGTCATTGGTTCTCCCTATTCCTGTTCATCTTCCGCAGAAATTGCAAACTGGGCCAAACAGGAGGTTAAAGGCACTGACTCTCCAAGTCGGGAGAGTGTTAGTAAAGCGTCTGGAATGTTGCACCCGAGTACCAGGGGACGAAAACTGACACATATTGGAACACGTCTCCCGATCACACGGTTGATCATACTCTGGGTTCCACATGCATGTTTTAGCTGAAGGAAGAATACCTTCAACCTGGAGAGTTGAGACCCGTGGAATGGGTACCATGCAATATGACTTCAAAGGGTCTTCATTTGCTCACCGAACTTCTCCAATCCTATCACTGCTGCGATTATGCCCCTGCACACACGCTTGATTCTCTTTCGGAGACATAGCAATCCATAGGTTTTAAGATACTTCCTAGTCAGGTACATTCTTAGGTGTTTAATATGGGGTGTTGAATCCATTTCGTTGAGCAAGGAGTAGCTCTTGTCTATTCCATATTTGGCTTAAGGAACTTTATCTGTGCTCATTTCAATCTCTGGTTTTATGCAGCACCCCAACTCACCTTTCCCCTTAAGCAAGCATAAGTTGGTTTTCTAAATTTGATAACCTGTTCTGTTTGTAATTCAGTTCCTGTGTAGCCAAGTTTACATTCCGTGTATTAGTGATATCTTATGATGTTTCTTTTTCTGTGTGACTTATTTCAGTTAGAATCATCATACCTGAATCCACTCATTATGCTGCTACGGGCCTGATGACATAGATTTCATTGCTGAGTGATACTGCATTGTACGTAAGTACCACAACTTCTTTATCCATTTTTCACTTTCTGCGATATTGAACTTGTACCGTAAACCAGGTTCTTGTAAACAGAGCCGTCCCAACTTTTCGGGTGGCTGTGTCTTTTGATTTTAATTTCCCTAAGCTATAGGACCATAAGTGGAAGTGCCCTAGGCTCTGTTGCTTTGTTTTTTAGATGTTTCAGGAAACACCATACACTTCTCCCAAGTGGCTGTTGGCAATTTACATCCCGCCCATCAGCATAACAAGGCTCCCAGTTCTCCATGGCCTGTCCTGCCTTTCTGGATTTTACACTTTTTTCAGATGGCCCTTTTGACCGGGGGGAAGTGAGACTTCACTGTAGTGCAGATTTCCTTTGCAAGCTTGCTTGGTTGGCCAAAAAGGGCGTATGCGTTTTTTCCTGAATATATTCAGGAAAAAACGCATACGCCCTTTTTGGCCAAGTGCATCATTGTGGACGTTCTGCCTCTTTTCCTATGCTTTAAATGCAATTCCAGTCTATCTCCTGAAATCGGTTTCCTGCAATTCTGCCCCGCTTTCAAGTCCTCTTGGCAGCCTTACTTCAGTATATTTTTGGACGATAGCTTTCATTTATAACTCTGCAGGTTTGTGAATTACAGTGCCCCTGAGCTCCTTTCTTCAACTCGCTTTCTCGTGAGCTGGCCGCAACACCGCAGGATTGCTTCAGGCCCTAATCTGGTTCCGGCACGGCACGCTGAGCCTTTGGTTAATTCCTCTTCCTGGTGGGAAATGAGAGTTAAATTTGCCCGTCCAGACACCTCCAGCTAGTCTGTCATTGGTTCTCCCTATTCCTGTTCATCTTCCGCAGAAATTGCAAACTGGGCCAAACAGGAGGTTAAAGGCACTGACTCTCCAAGTCGGGAGAGTGTTAGTAAAGCGTCTGGAATGTTGCACCCGAGTACCAGGGGACGAAAACTGACACATATTGGAACACGTCTCCCGATCACACGGTTGATCATACTCTGGGTTCCACATGCATGTTTTAGCTGAAGGAAGAATACCTTCAACCTGGAGAGTTGAGACCCGTGGAATGGGTACCATGCAATATGACTTCAAAGGGTCTTCATTTGCTCACCGAACTTCTCCAATCCTATCACTGCTGCGTTTATGCCCCTGTACACACGCTTGATTCTTTTTCGGAGACATAGCAATCCATAGGTTTTAAGATACTTCCTAGTCAGGTACACTCTTAGGCATTTAATATGGGGTGTTGAGTCCATTTCGTTGAGCAAGGAGTAGCTCTTGTCTATTCCATATTTGGCTTAAGGAACTTTATCTGTGCTCATTTCAATCTCTGGTTTTATGCAGCACCCCAACTCACCTTTCCCCTTAAGCAAGCATAAGTTGGTTTTCTAAATTTGATAACCTGTTCTGTTTGTAATTCAGTTCCTGTGTAGCCAAGTTTACATTCCGTGTATTAGTGATATCTTATGATGTTTCTTTTTCTGTGTGACTTATTTCAGTTAGAATCATCATACCTGAATCCACTCATTATGCTGCTACGGGCCTGATGACATAGATTTCATTGCTGAGTGATACTGCATTGTACGTAAGTACCACAACTTCTTTATCCATTTTTCACTTTCTGCGATATTGAACTTGTACCGTAAACCAGGTTCTTGTAAACAGAGCCGTCCCAACATTTGGGGTGGCTGTGTCTTTTGATTTTAATTTCCCTAAGCTATAGGACCATAAGTGGAAGTGCCCTAGGCTCTGTTGCTTTGATTTTTAGATGTTTCAGGAAACACCATACACTTCTCCCGAGTGGCTGTTGGCAATTTACATCCCGCCCATCAGCATAACAAGGCTCCCAGTTCTCCATGGCCTGTCCTGCCTTTCTGGATTTTACACTTTTTTCAGATGGCCCTTTTGACCGGGGGGAAGTGAGACTTCACTGTAGTGCAGATTTCCTTTGCAAGTTTGCTTGGTTGGCCAAAAAGGGTGTATGCGTTTTTTCCTGAATATATTCAGGAAAAAACGCATACGCCCTTTTTGGCCAAGTGCATCATTGTGGACGTTCTGCCTCTTTTCCTATGCTTTAAATGCAATTCCAGTCTACCTCCTGAAATCGGTTTCCTGCAATTCTGCCCTGCTTTCAAGTCCTCTTGGCAGCCTTACTTCAGTATATTTTTGGACGATAGCTGTCATTTATAACTCTGCAGGTTTGTGAATTACAGTGCCCCTGAGCTCCTTTCTTCAACTCGCTTTCTCGTGAGCTGGCCGCAACACCGCAGGATGGCTTCAGGCCCTAATCTGGTTCCGGCACGGCACGCTGAGCCTTTGGTTAATTCCTCTTCCTGGTGGGAAATGAGAGTTAAATTTGCCCGTCCAGACACCTCCAGCTAGTCTGTCATTGGTTCTCCCTATTCCTGTTCATCTTCCGCAGAAATTGCAAACTGGGCCAAACAGGAGGTTAAAGGCACTGACTCTCCAAGTCGGGAGAGTGTTAGTAAAGCGTCTGGAATGTTGCACCCGAGTACCAGGGGACGAAAACTGACACATATTGGAACACGTCTCCCGATCACACGGTTGATCATACTCTGGGTTCCACATGCATGTTTTAGCTGAAGGAAGAATACCTTCAACCTGGAGAGTTGAGACCCGTGGAATGGGTACCATGCAATATGACTTCAAAGGGTCTTCATTTGCTCACCGAACTTCTCCAATCCTATCACTGCTGCGTTTATGCCCCTGTACACACGCTTGATTCTTTTTCGGAGACATAGCAATCCATAGGTTTTAAGATACTTCCTAGTCAGGTACACTCTTAGGCATTTAATATGGGGTGTTGAGTCCATTTCGTTGAGCAAGGAGTAGCTCTTGTCTATTCCATATTTGGCTTAAGGAACTTTATCTGTGCTCATTTCAATCTCTGGTTTTATGCAGCACCCCAACTCACCTTTCCCCTTAAGCAAGCATAAGTTGGTTTTCTAAATTTGATAACCTGTTCTGTTTGTAATTCAGTTCCTGTGTAGCCAAGTTTACATTCCGTGTATTAGTGATATCTTATGATGTTTCTTTTTCTGTGTGACTTATTTCAGTTAGAATCATCATACCTGAATCCACTCATTATGCTGCTACGGGCCTGATGACATAGATTTCATTGCTGAGTGATACTGCATTGTACGTAAGTACCACAACTTCTTTATCCATTTTTCACTTTCTGCGATATTGAACTTGTACCGTAAACCAGGTTCTTGTAAACAGAGCCGTCCCAACATTTGGGGTGGCTGTGTCTTTTGATTTTAATTTCCCTAAGCTATAGGACCATAAGTGGAAGTGCCCTAGGCTCTGTTGCTTTGATTTTTAGATGTTTCAGGAAACACCATACACTTCTCCCGAGTGGCTGTTGGCAATTTACATCCCGCCCATCAGCATAACAAGGCTCCCAGTTCTCCATGGCCTGTCCTGCCTTTCTGGATTTTACACTTTTTTCAGATGGCCCTTTTGACCGGGGGGAAGTGAGACTTCATTGTAGTGCAGATTTCCTTTGCAAGCTTGCTTGGTTGGCCAAAAAGGGTGTATGCGTTTTTTCCTGAATATATTCAGGAAAAAACGCATACGCCCTTTTTGGCCAAGGGCATCATTGTGGACGTTCTGCCTCTTTTCCTATGCTTTCAATGCAATTCCAGTCTACCTCCTGAAATCGGTTTCCTGCAATTCTGCCCCGCTTTCAAGTCCTCTTGGCAGCCTTACTTCAGTATATTTTTGGACGATAGCTGTCATTTATAACTCTGCAGGTTTGTGAATTACAGTGCCCCTGAGCTCCTTTCTTCAACTCGCTTTCTTGTGAGCTGGCCGCAACACCGCAGGATGGCTTCAGGCCCTAATCTGGTTCCGGCACGGCACGCTGAGCCTTTGGTTAATTCCTCTTCCTGGTGGGAAATGAGAGTTAAATTTGCCCGTCCAGACACCTCCAGCTAGTCTGTCATTGGTTCTCCCTATTCCTGTTCATCTTCCGCAGAAATTGCAAACTGGGCCAAACAGGAGGTTAAAGGCACTGACTCTCCAAGTCGGGAGAGTGTTAGTAAAGCGTCTGGAATGTTGCACCCGAGTACCAGGGGACGAAAACTGACACATATTGGAACACGTCTCCCGATCACACGGTTGATCATACTCTGGGTTCCACATGCATGTTTTAGCTGAAGGAAGAATACCTTCAACCTGGAGAGTTGAGACCCGTGGAATGGGTACCATGCAATATGACTTCAAAGGGTCTTCATTTGCTCACCGAACCTCTCCAATCCTATCACTGCTGCGATTATGCCCCTGCACACACGCTTGATTCTCTTTCGGAGACATAGCAATCCATAGGTTTTAAGATACTTCCTAGTCAGGTACATTCTTAGGTGTTTAATATGGGGTGTTGAATCCATTTCGTTGAGCAAGGAGTAGCTCTTGTCTATTCCATATTTGGCTTAAGGAACTTTATCTGTGCTCATTTCAATCTCTGGTTTTATGCAGCACCCCAACTCACCTTTCCCCTTAAGCAAGCATAAGTTGGGTTTCTAAATTTGAGACCCTCTTCTGTTTTGGAATTCAGTTCCTGTGTAGCCAAGTTTACATTCCGTGTATTAGTGATATCTTATGATGTTTCTTTTTCTGTGTGACTTATTTCAGTTAGAATCATCATACCTGAATCCACTCATTATGCTGCTACGGGCCTGATGACATAGATTTCATTGCTGAGTGATACTGCATTGTACGTAATACCACAACTTCTTTATCCATTTTTCACTTTCTGCGATATTGAACTTGTACCGTAAACCAGGTTCTTGTAAACAGAGCCGTCCCAACATTTGGGGTGGCTGTGTCTTTTGATTTTAATTTCCCTAAGCTATAGGACCATAAGTGGAAGTGCCCTAGGCTCTGTTGCTTTGTTTTTTAGATGTTTCAGGAAACAGCATACACTTCTCCCGAGTGGCTGTTGGCAATTGACATCCCGCCCATCAGCATAACAAGGCTCCCAGTTCTCCATGGCCTGTCCTGCCTTTCTGGATTTTACACTTTTTTCAGATGGCCCTTTTGACCGGGGGGAAGGGAGACTTCACTGTAGTGCAGATTTCCTTTGCAAGCTTGCTTGGTTGGCCAAAAAGGGCGTATGCGTTTTTTCCTGAATATATTCAGGAAAAAACGCATACGCCCTTTTTGGCCAAGGGCATCATTGTGGACGTTCTGCCTCTTTTCCTATGCTTTCAATGCAATTCCAGTCTACCTCCTGAAATCGGTTTCCTGCAATTCTGCCCCGCTTTCAAGTCCTCTTGGCAGCCTTACTTCAGTATATTTTTGGACGATAGCTGTCATTTATAACTCTGCAGGTTTGTGAATTACAGTGCCCCTGAGCTCCTTTCTTCAACTCGCTTTCTTGTGAGCTGGCCGCAACAC
Organism: Lagenorhynchus albirostris; assembly: GCF_949774975.1. Taxonomy (NCBI): domain Eukaryota; kingdom Metazoa; phylum Chordata; class Mammalia; order Artiodactyla; family Delphinidae; genus Lagenorhynchus; species Lagenorhynchus albirostris. Next base: position 57,266 of record NW_026783438.1, read on the forward strand.
CGCAGGATGGCTTCAGGCCCTAATCTGGTTCCGGCACGGCACGCTGAGCCTTTGGTTAATTCCTCTTCCTGGTGGGAAATGAGAGTTAAATTTGCCCGTCCAGACACCTCCAGCTAGTCTGTCATTGGTTCTCCCTATTCCTGTTCATCTTCCGCAGAAATTGCAAACTGGGCCAAACAGGAGGTTAAAGGCACTGACTCTCCAAGTCGGGAGAGTGTTAGTAAAGCGTCTGGAATGTTGCACCCGAGTACCAGGGGACGAAAACTGACACATATTGGAACACGTCTCCCGATCACACGGTTGATCATACTCTGGGTTCCACATGCATGTTTTAGCTGAAGGAAGAATACCTTCAACCTGGAGAGTTGAGACCCGTGGAATGGGTACCATGCAATATGACTTCAAAGGGTCTTCATTTGCTCACCGAACCTCTCCAATCCTATCACTGCTGCGATTATGCCCCTGCACACACGCTTGATTCTCTTTCGGAGACATAGCAATCCATAGGTTTTAAGATACTTCCTAGTCAGGTACATTCTTAGGTGTTTAATATGGGGTGTTGAATCCATTTCGTTGAGCAAGGAGTAGCTCTTGTCTATTCCATATTTGGCTTAAGGAACTTTATCTGTGCTCATTTCAATCTCTGGTTTTATGCAGCACCCCAACTCACCTTTCCCCTTAAGCAAGCATAAGTTGGGTTTCTAAATTTGAGACCCTCTTCTGTTTTGGAATTCAGTTCCTGTGTAGCCAAGTTTACATTCCGTGTATTAGTGATATCTTATGATGTTTCTTTTTCTGTGTGACTTATTTCAGTTAGAATCATCATACCTGAATCCACTCATTATGCTGCTACGGGCCTGATGACATAGATTTCATTGCTGAGTGATACTGCATTGTACGTAATACCACAACTTCTTTATCCATTTTTCACTTTCTGCGATATTGAACTTGTACCGTAAACCAGGTTCTTGTAAACAGAGCCGTCCCAACATTTGGGGTGGCTGTGTCTTTTGATTTTAATTTCCCTAAGCTATAGGACCATAAGTGGAAGTGCCCTAGGCTCTGTTGCTTTGTTTTTTAGATGTTTCAGGAAACAGCATACACTTCTCCCGAGTGGCTGTTGGCAATTGACATCCCGCCCATCAGCATAACAAGGCTCCCAGTTCTCCATGGCCTGTCCTGCCTTTCTGGATTTTACACTTTTTTCAGATGGCCCTTTTGACCGGGGGGAAGGGAGACTTCACTGTAGTGCAGATTTCCTTTGCAAGCTTGCTTGGTTGGCCAAAAAGGGCGTATGCGTTTTTTCCTGAATATATTCAGGAAAAAACGCATACGCCCTTTTTGGCCAAGGGCATCATTGTGGACGTTCTGCCTCTTTTCCTATGCTTTCAATGCAATTCCAGTCTACCTCCTGAAATCGGTTTCCTGCAATTCTGCCCCGCTTTCAAGTCCTCTTGGCAGCCTTACTTCAGTATATTTTTGGACGATAGCTGTCATTTATAACTCTGCAGGTTTGTGAATTACAGTGCCCCTGAGCTCCTTTCTTCAACTCGCTTTCTTGTGAGCTGGCCGCAACACCGCAGGATGGCTTCAGGCCCTAATCTGGTTCCGGCACGGCACGCTGAGCCTTTGGTTAATTCCTCTTCCTGGTGGGAAATGAGAGTTAAATTTGCCCGTCCAGACACCTCCAGCTAGTCTGTCATTGGTTCTCCCTATTCCTGTTCATCTTCCGCAGAAATTGCAAACTGGGCCAAACAGGAGGTTAAAGGCACTGACTCTCCAAGTCGGGAGAGTGTTAGTAAAGCGTCTGGAATGTTGCACCCGAGTACCAGGGGACGAAAACTGACACATATTGGAACACGTCTCCCGATCACACGGTTGATCATACTCTGGGTTCCACATGCATGTTTTAGCTGAAGGAAGAATACCTTCAACCTGGAGAGTTGAGACCCGTGGAATGGGTACCATGCAATATGACTTCAAAGGGTCTTCATTTGCTCACCGAACCTCTCCAATCCTATCACTGCTGCGATTATGCCCCTGCACACACGCTTGATTCTCTTTCGGAGACATAGCAATCCATAGGTTTTAAGATACTTCCTAGTCAGGTACATTCTTAGGTGTTTAATATGGGGTGTTGAATCCATTTCGTTGAGCAAGGAGTAGCTCTTGTCTATTCCATATTTGGCTTAAGGAACTTTATCTGTGCTCATTTCAATCTCTGGTTTTATGCAGCACCCCAACTCACCTTTCCCCTTAAGCAAGCATAAGTTGGGTTTCTAAATTTGAGACCCTCTTCTGTTTTGGAATTCAGTTCCTGTGTAGCCAAGTTTACATTCCGTGTATTAGTGATATCTTATGATGTTTCTTTTTCTGTGTGACTTATTTCAGTTAGAATCATCATACCTGAATCCACTCATTATGCTGCTATGGGCCTGATGACATAGATTTCATTGCTGAGTGATACTGCATTGTACGTAAGTACCAGAACTTCTTTATCCATTTTTCACTTTCTGCGATATTGAACTTGTACCGTAAACCAGGTTCTTGTAAACAGAGCCGTCCCAACATTTGGGGTGGCTGTGTCTTTTTGATTTTAATTTCCCTAAGCCATAGGACCATAAGTGGAAGTGCCCTAGGCTCTGTTGCTTTGTTTTTTAGATGTTTCAGGAAACACCATACACTTCTCCCGAGTGGCTGTTGGCAATTTACATCCCGCCCATCAGCATAACAAGGCTCCCAGTTCTCCATGGCCTGTCCTGCCTTTCTGGATTTTACACTTTTTTCAGATGGCCCTTTTGACCGGGGGAAAGTGAGACTTCACTGTAGTGCAGATTTCCTTTGCAAGCTTGCTTGGTTGGCCAAAAAGGGCGTATGCGTTTTTTCCTGAATATATTCAGGAAAAAACGCATACGCCCTTTTTGGCCAAGTGCATCATTGTGGACGTTCTGCCTCTTTTCCTATGCTTTAAATGCAATTCCAGTCTACCTCCTGAAATCGGTTTCCTGCAATTCTGCCCCGCTTTCAAGTCCTCTTGGCAGCCTTACTTCAGTATATTTTTGGACGATAGCTGTCATTTATAACTCTGCAGGTTTGTGAATTACAGTGCCCCTGAGCTCCTTTCTTCAACTCGCTTTCTTGTGAGCTGGCCGCAAAACCGCAGGATGGCTTCAGGCCCTAATCTGGTTCCGGCACGGCACGCTGAGCCTTTGGTTAATTCCTCTTCCTGGTGGGAAATGAGAGTTAAATTTGCCCGTCCAGACACCTCTAGCTAGTCTGTCATTGGTTCTCCCTATTCCTGTTCATCTTCCGCAGAAATTGCAAACTGGGCCAAACAGGAGGTTAAAGGCACTGACTCTCCAAGTCGGGAGAATGTTAGTAAAGCGTCTGGAATGTTGCACCCGAGTACCAGGGGACGAAAACTGACACATATTGGAACACGTCTCCCGATCACATGGTTGATCATTCTCTGGGTTCCACATGCATGTTTTAGCTGAAGGAAGAATACCTTCAACCTGGAGAGTTGAGACCCGTGGAATGGGTACCATGCAATATGACTTCAAAGGGTCTTCATTTGCTCACCGAACCTCTCCAATCCTATCACTGCTGCGATTATGCCCCTGCATACACGCTTGATTCTCTTTCGGAGACATAGCAATCCATAGGTTTTAAGATACTTCCTAGTCAGGTACATTCTTAGGTGTTTAATATGGGGTGTTGAATCCATTTCGTTGAGCAAGGAGTAGCTCTTGTCTATTCCATATTTGGCTTAAGGAACTTTATCTGTGCTCATTTCAATCTCTGGTTTTATGCAGCACCCCAACTCACCTTTCCCCTTAAGCAAGCATAAGTTGGGTTTCTAAATTTGAGACCCTCTTCTGTTTTGGAATTCAGTTCCTGTGTAGCCAAGTTTACATTCCGTGTATTAGTGATATCTTATGATGTTTCTTTTTCTGTGTGACTTATTTCAGTTAGAATCATCATACCTGAATCCACTCATTATGCTGCTACGGGCCTGATGACATAGATTTCATTGCTGAGTGATACTGCATTGTACGTAAGTACCACAACTTCTTTATCCATTTTTCACTTTCTGCGATATTGAACTTGTACCGTAAACCAGGTTCTTGTAAACAGAGCCGTCCCAACATTTGGGGTGGCTCTGTCTTTTGATTTTAATTTCCCTAAGCTATAGGACCATAAGTGGAAGTGCCCTAGGCTCTGTTGCTTTGTTTTTTAGATGTTTCAGGAAACAGCATACACTTCTCCCGAGTGGCTGTTGGCAATTGACATCCCGCCCATCAGCATAACAAGGCTCCCAGTTCTCCATGGCCTGTCCTGCCTTTCTGGATTTTACACTTTTTTCAGATGGCCCTTTTGACCGGGGGGAAGGGAGACTTCACTGTAGTGCAGATTTCCTTTGCAAGCTTGCTTGGTTGGCCAAAAAGGGCGTATGCCTTTTTTCCTGAATATATTCAGGAAAAAAGGCATACGCCCTTTTTGGCCAAGTGCATCATTGTGGACGTTCTGCCTCTTTTCCTATGCTTTAAATGCAATTCCAGTCTACCTCCTGAAATCGGTTTCCTGCAATTCTGCCCCGCTTTCAAGTCCTCTTGGCAGCCTTACTTCAGTATATTTTTGGACGATAGCTGTCATTTATAACTCTGCAGGTTTGTGAATTACAGTGCCCCTGAGCTCCTTTCTTCAAGTCGCTTTCTCGTGAGCTGGCCGCAACACCGCAGGATGGCTTCAGGCCCTAATCTGGTTCCGGCACGGCACGCTGAGCCTTTGGTTAATTCCTCTTCCTGGTGGGAAATGAGAGTTAAATTTGCCCGTCCAGACACCTCCAGCTGGTCTGTCATTGGTTCTCCCTATTCCTGTTCATCTTCCGCAGAAATTGCAAACTGGGCCAAACAGGAGGTTAAAGGCACTGACTCTCCAAGTCGGGAGAGTGTTAGTAAAGCGTCTGGAATGTTGCACCCGAGTACCAGGGGACGAAAACTGACACATATTGGAACACGTCTCCCGATCACACGGTTGATCATACTCTGGGTTCCACATGCATGTTTTAGCTGAAGGAAGAATACCTTCAACCTGGAGAGTTGAGACCCGTGGAATGGGTACCATGCAATATGACTTCAAAGGGTCTTCATTTGCTCACCGAACCTCTCCAATCCTATCACTGCTGCGATTATGCCCCTGCACACACGCTTGATTCTCTTTCGGAGACATAGCAATCCATAGGTTTTAAGATACTTCCTAGTCAGGTACATTCTTAGGTGTTTAATATGGGGTGTTGAATCCATTTCGTTGAGCAAGGAGTAGCTCTTGTCTATTCCATATTTGGCTTAAGGAACTTTATCTGTGCTCATTTCAATCTCTGGTTTTATGCAGCACCCCAACTCACCTTTCCCCTTAAGCAAGCATAAGTTGGGTTTCTAAATTTGAGACCCTCTTCTGTTTTGGAATTCAGTTCCTGTGTAGCCAAGTTTACATTCCGTGTATTAGTGATATCTTATGATGTTTCTTTTTCTGTGTGACTTATTTCAGTTAGAATCATCATACCTGAATCCACTCATTATGCTGCTACGGGCCTGATGACATAGATTTCATTGCTGAGTGATACTGCATTGTACGTAAGTACCAGAACTTCTTTATCCATTTTTCACTTTCTTCGATATTGAACTTGTACCGTAAACCAGGTTCTTGTAAACAGAGCCGTCCCAACCTTTGGGGTGGCTGTGTCTTTTTGATTTTAATTTCCCTAAGCCATAGGACCATAAGTGGAAGTGCCCTAGGCTCTGTTGCTTTGATTTTTAGATGTTTCAGGAAACACCATACACTTCTCCCGAGTGGCTGTTGGCAATTTACATCCCGCCCATCAGCATAACAAGGCTCCCAGTTCTCCATGGCCTGTCCTGCCTTTCTGGATTTTACACTTTTTTCAGATGGCCCTTTTGACCGGGGGGAAGTGAGACTTCACTGTAGTGCAGATTTCCTTTGCAAGCTTGCTTGGTTGGCCAAAAAGGGCGTATGCGTTTTTTCCTGAATATATTCAGGAAAAAACGCATACGCCCTTTTTGGCCAAGTGCATCATTGTGGACGTTCTGCCTCTTTTCCTATGCTTTAAATGCAATTCCAGTCTACCTCCTGAAATCGGTTTCCTGCAATTCTGCCCCGCTTTCAAGTCCTCTTGGCAGCCTTACTTCAGTATATTTTTGGACGATACCTGTCATTTATAACTCTGCAGGTTTGTGAATTACAGTGCCCCTGAGCTCCTTTCTTCAACTCGCTTTGTCGTGAGCTGGCCGCAACACCGCAGGATGGCTTCAGGCCCTAATCTGGTTCCGGCACGGCACGCTGAGCCTTTGGTTAATTCCTCTTCCTGGTGGGAAATGAGAGTTAAATTTGCCCGTCCAGACACCTCCAGCTAGTCTGTCATTGGTTCTCCCTATTCCTGTTCATCTTCCGCAGAAATTGCAAACTGGGCCAAACAGGAGGTTAAAGGCACTGACTCTCCAAGTCGGGAGAGTGTTAGTAAAGCGTCTGGAATGTTGCACCCGAGTACCAGGGGACGAAAACTGACACATATTGGAACACGTCTCCCGATCACACGGTTGATCATACTCTGGGTTCCACATGCATGTTTTAGCTGAAGGAAGAATACCTTCAACCTGGAGAGTTGAGACCCGTGGAATGGGTACCATGCAATATGACTTCAAAGGGTCTTCATTTGCTCACCGAACCTCTCCAATCCTATCACTGCTGCGATTATGCCCCTGCACACACGCTTGTTTCTCTTTCAGAGACATAGCAATCCATAGGTTTTAAGATACTTCCTAGTCAGGTACATTCTTAGGTGTTTAATATGGGGTGTTGAATCCATTTCTTTGAGCAAGGAGTAGCTCTTGTCTATTCCATATTTGGCTTAAGGAACTTTATCTGTGCTCATTTCAATCTCTGGTTTTATGCAGCACCCCAACTCACCTTTCCCCTTAAGCAAGCATAAGTTGGGTTTCTAAATTTGAGACCCTCTTCTGTTTTGGAATTCAGTTCCTGTGTAGCCAAGTTTACATTCCGTGTATTAGTGATATCTTATGATGTTTCTTTTTCTGTGTGACTTATTTCAGTTAGAATCATCATACCTGAATCCACTCATTATGCTGCTACGGGCCTGATGACATAGATTTCATTGCTGAGTGATACTGCATTGTACGTAAGTACCACAACTTCTTTATCCATTTTTCACTTTCTGCGATATTGAACTTGTACCGTAAACCAGGTTCTTGTAAACAGAGCCGTCCCAACATTTGGGGTGGCTGTGTCTTTTGATTTTAATTTCCCTAAGCTATAGGACCATAAGTGGAAGTGCCCTAGGCTCTGTTGCTTTGTTTTTTAGATGTTTCAGGAAACAGCATACACTTCTCCCGAGTGGCTGTTGGCAATTGACATCCCGCCCATCAGCATAACAAGGCTCCCAGTTCTCCATGGCCTGTCCTGCCTTTCTGGATTTTACACTTTTTTCAGATGGCCCTTTTGACCGGGGGGAAGGGAGACTTCACTGTAGTGCAGATTTCCTTTGCAAGCTTGCTTGGTTGGCCAAAAAGGGCGTATGCCTTTTTTCCTGAATATATTCAGGTAAAAAGGCATACGCCCTTTTTGGCCAAGTGCATCATTGTGGACGTTCTGCCTCTTTTCCTATGCTTTAAATGCAATTCCAGTCTACCTCCTGAAATCGGTTTCCTGCAATTCTGCCCCGCTTTCAAGTCCTCTTGGCAGCCTTACTTCAGTATATTTTTGGACGATAGCTGTCATTTATAACTCTGCAGGTTTGTGAATTACAGTGCCCCTGAGCTCCTTTCTTCAACTCGCTTTGTCGTGAGCTGGCCGCAACACCGCAGGATGGCTTCAGGCCCTAATCTGGTTCCGGCACGGCACGCTGAGCCTTTGGTTAATTCCTCTTCCTGGTGGGAAATGAGAGTTAAATTTGCCCGTCCAGACACCTCCAGCTAGTCTGTCATTGGTTCTCCCTATTCCTGTTCATCTTCCACAGAAATTGCAAACTGGGCCAAACAGGAGGTTAAAGGCACTGACTCTCCAAGTCGGGAGAGTGTTAGTAAAGCGTCTGGAATGTTGCACCCGAGTACCAGGGGACGAAAACTGACACATATTGGAACACGTCTCCCGATCACACGGTTGATCATACTCTGGGTTCCACATGCATGTTTTAGCTGAAGGAAGAATGCCTTCAACCTGGAGAGTTGAGACCCGTGGAATGGGTACCATGCAATATGACTTCAAAGGGTCTTCATTTGCTCACCGAACTTCTCCAATCCTATCACTGCTGCGTTTATGCCCCTGAACACACGCTTGATTCTTTTTCGGAGACATAGCAATCCATAGGTTTTAAGATACTTCCTAGTCAGGTACACTCTTAGACATTTAATATGGGGTGTTGAGTCCATTTCGTTAAGCAAGGAGTAGCTCTTGTCTATTCCATATTTGGCTTAAGGAACTTTATCTGTGCTCATTTCAATCTCTGGTTTTATGCAGCACCCCAACTCACCTTTCCCCTTAAGCAAGCATAAGTTGGGTTTCTAAATTTGAGAACCTGTTCTGTTTGTAATTCAGTTCCTGTGTAGCCAAGTTTACATTCCGTGTATTAGTGATATCTTATGATGTTTCTTTTTCTGTGTGACTTATTTCAGTTAGAATCATCATACCTGAATCCACTCATTATGCTGCTACGGGCCTGATGACATAGATTTCATTGCTGAGTGATACTGCATTGTACGTAAGTACCACAACTTCTTTATCCATTTTTCACTTTCTGCGATATTGAACTTGTACCGTAAACCAGGTTCTTGTAAACAGAGCCGTCCCAACATTTGGGGTGGCTGTGTCTTTTTGATTTTAATTTCCCTAAGCTATAGGACCATAAGTGGAAGTGCCCTAGGCTCTGTTGCTTTGATTTTTAGATGTTTCAGGAAACACCATACACTTCTCCCGAGTGGCTGTTGGCAATTTACATCCCGCCCATCAGCATAACAAGGCTCCCAGTTCTCCATGGCCTGTCCTGCCTTTCTGGATTTTACACTTTTTTCAGATGGCCCTTTTGACCGGGGGGAATTGAGACTTCATTGTAGTGCAGATTTCCTTTGCAAGCTTGCTTGGTTGGCCAAAAAGGGCGTATGCGTTTTTTCCTGAATATATTCAGGAAAAAACGCATACGCCCTTTTTGGCCAAGTGCATCATTGTGGACGTTCTGCCTCTTTTCCTATGCTTTAAATGCAATTCCAGGCTACCTCCTGAAATCGGTTTCCTGCAATTCTGCCCCGCTTTCAAGTCCTCTTGGCAGCCTTACTTCAGTATATTTTTGGACGATAGCTGTCATTTATAACTCTGCAGGTTTGTGAATTACAGTGCCCCTGAGCTCCTTTCTTCAAGTCGCTTTCTTGTGAGCTGGCCACAACACCGCAGGATGGCTTCAGGCCCTAATCTGGTTCCGGCACGGCATGCTGAGCCTTTGGTTAATTCCTCTTCCTGGTGGGAAATGAGAGTTAAATTTGCCCGTCCAGACACCTCCAGCTAGTCTGTCATTGGTTCTCCCTATTCCTGTTCATCTTCCGCAGAAATTGCAAACTGGGCCAAACAGGAGGTTAAAGGCACTGACTCTCCAAGTCGGGAGAGTGTTAGTAAAGCGTCTGGAATGTTGCACCCGAGTACCAGGGGACCAAAACTGACACATATTGGAACACGTCTCCCGATCACACGGTTGATCATACTCTGGGTTCCACATGCATGTTTTAGCTGAAGGAAGAATACCTTCAACCTGGAGAGTTGAGACCCGTGGAATGGGTACCATGCAATATGACTTCAAAGGGTCTTCATTTGCTCACCGAACCTCTCCAATCCTATCACTGCTGCGATTATGCCCCTGCACACACGCTTGATTCTCTTTCGGAGACATAGCAATCCATAGGTTTTAAGATACTTCCTAGTCAGGTACACTCTTAGGCATTTAATATGGGGTGTTGAGTCCATTTCGTTGAGCAAGGAGTAGCTCTTGTCTAATCCATATTTGGCTTAAGGAACTTTATCTGTGCTCATTTCAATCTCTGGTTTTATGCAGCACCCCAACTCACCTTTCCCCTTAAGCAAGCATAAGTTGGTTTTCTAAATTTGAGACCCTGTTCTGTTTTGTAATTCAGTTCCTGTGTAGCCAAGTTTACATTCCGTGTATTAGTGATATCTTATGATGTTTCTTTTCCTGTGTGACTTATTTCAGTTAGAATCATCATACCTGAATCCACTCATTATGCTGCTACGGGCCTGATGACATAGATTTCATTGCTGAGTGATACTGCATTGTACGTAAGTACCACAACTTCTTTATCCATTTTTCACTTTCTGCGATATTGAACTTGTACCGTAAACCAGGTTCTTGTAAACAGAGCCGTCCCAACCTTTGGGGTGGATGTGTCTTTTGATTTTAATTTCCCTAAGCTATAGGACCATAAGTGGAAGTGCCCTAGGCTCTGTTGCTTTGTTTTTTAGATGTTTCAGGAAACACCATACACTTCTCCCGAGTGGCTGTTGGCAATTTACATCCCGCCCATCAGCATAAAAAGGCTCCCAGTTCTCCATGGCCTGTCCTGCCTTTCTGGATTTTACACTTTTTTCAGATGGCCTTTTTGACCGGGGGGAAGTGAGACTTCACTGTAGTGCAGATTTCCTTTGCAAGCTTGCTTGGTTGGCCAAAAAGGGCGTATGCGTTTTTTCCTGAATATATTCAGGAAAAAACGCATACGCCCTTTTTGGCCAAGTGCATCATTGTGGACGTTCTGCCTCTTTTCCTATGCTTTAAATGCAATTCCAGTCTACCTCCTGAAATCGGTTTCCTGCAATTCTGCCCCGCTTTCAAGTCCTCTTGGCAGCCTTACTTCAGTATATTTTTGGACGATAGCTGTCATTTATAACTCTGCAGGTTTGTGAATTACAGTGCCCCTGAGCTCCTTTCTTCAACTCGCTTTGTCGTGAGCTGGCCGCAACACCGCAGGATGGCTTCAGGCCCTAATCTGGTTCCGGCACGGCACGCTGAGCCTTTGGTTAATTCCTCTTCCTGGTGCGAAATGAGAGTTAAATTTGCCCGTCCAGACACCTCCACTAGTCTGTCATTGGTTCTCCCTATTCCTGTTCATCTTCCGCAGAAATTGCAAACTGGGCCAAACAGGAGGTTAAAGGCACTGACTCTCCAAGTCGGGAGAGTGTTAGTAAAGCGTCTGGAATGTTGCACCCGAGTACCAGGGGACGAAAACTGAGACATATTGGAACACGTCTCCCGATCACACGGTTGATCATACTCTGGGTTCCACATGCATGTTTTAGCTGAAGGAAGAATACCTTAAACCTGGAGAGTTGAGACCCGTGGAATGGGTACCATGCAATATGACTTCAAAGGGTCTTCATTTGCTCACCGAACTTCTCCAATCCTATCACTGCTGCGTTTAGGCCCCTGTACACACGCCTGATTCTCTTTCAGAGACATAGCAATCCATAGGTTTTAAGATACTTCCTAGTCAGGTACACTCTTAGGCATTTAATATGGGGTGTTGAGTCCATTTCGTTGAGCAAGGAGTAGCTCTTGTCTATTCCATATTTGGCTTAAGGAACTTTATCTGTGCTCATTTCAATCTCTGGTTTTATGCAGCACCCCAACTCACCTTTCCCCTTAAGCAAGCATAAGTTGGGTTTCTAAATTTGAGACCCCGTTCTGTTTTGTAATTCAGTTCCTATGTAGCCAAGTTTACATTCCGTGTATTAGTGATATCTTATGATGTTTCTTTTCCTGTGTGACTTATTTCAGTTAGAATCATCATACCTGAATCCACTCATTATGCTGCTACGGGCCTGATGACATAGATTTCATTGCTGAGTGATACTGCATTGTACGTAAGTACCACAACTTCTTTATCCATTTTTCACTTTCTGCGATATTGAACTTGTACCGTAAACCAGGTTCTTGTAAACAGAGCCGTCCCAACCTTTGGGGTGGCTGTGTCTTTTTGATTTTAATTTCCCTAAGCTATAGGACCATAAGTGGAAGTGCCCTAGGCTCTGTTGCTTTGTTTTTTAGATGTTTCAGGAAACACCATACACTTCTCCCGAGTGGCTGTTGGCAATTTACATCCCGCCCATCAGCATAACAAGGCTCCCAGTTCTCCATGGCCTGTCCTGCCTTTCTGGATTTTACACTTTTTTCAGATGGCCCTTTTGACGGGGGGAAGTGAGACTTCATTGTAGTGCAGATTTCCTTTGCAAGCTTGCTTGGTTGGCCAAAAAGGGCGTATGTGTTTTTTCCTGAATATATTCAGGAAAAAACGCATACGCCCTTTTTGGCCAAGTGCATCATTGTGGACGTTCTGCCTCTTTTCCTATGCTTTCAATGCAATTCCAGTCTACCTCCTGAGATCGGTTTCCTGCAATTCTGCCCCGCTTTCAAGTCCTCTTGGCAGCCTTACTTCAGTATATTTTTGGACGATAGCTGTCATTTATAACTCTGCAGGTTTGTGAATTACAGTGCCCCTGAGCTCCTTTCTTCAACTCGCTTTCTCGTGAGCTGGCCGCAACACCGCAGGATGGCTTCAGGCCCTAATCTGGTTCCGGCACGGCACGCTGAGCCTTTGGTTAATTCCTCTTCCTGGTGGGAAATGAGAGTTAAATTTGCCCGTCCAGACACCTCCAGCTAGTCTGTCATTGGTTCTCCCTATTCCTGTTCATCTTCCGCAGAAATTGCAAACTGGGCCAAACAGGAGGTTAAAGGCACTGACTCTCCAAGTCGGGAGAGTGTTAGTAAAGCGTCTGTAATGTTGCACCCGAGTACCAGGGGACGAAAACTGACACATATTGGAACACGTCTCCCGATCACACGGTTGATCATACTCTGGCTTCCAAATGCATGTTTTAGCTGAAGGAAGAATACCTTCAACCTGGAGAGTTGAGACCCGTGGAATGGGTACCATGCAATATGACTTCAAAGGGTCTTCATTTGCTCACTGAACCTCTCCAATCCTATCACTGCTGCGTTTATGCCCCTGCACACATGCTTGATTCTCTTTCGGAGACATAGCAATCCATAGGTTTTAAGATACTTCCTAGTCAGGTACATTCTTAGGTGTTTAATATGGGGTGTTGAATCCATTTCGTTGAGCAAGGAGTAGCTCTTGTCTATTCCATATTTGGCTTAAGGAACTTTATCTGTGCTCATTTCAATCTCTGGTTTTATGCAGCACCCCAACTCACCTTTCCCCTTAAGCAAGCATAAGTTGGTTTTCTAAATTTGAGACCCTGTTCTGTTTTGTAATTCAGTTCCTATGTAGCCAAGTTTACATTCCGTGTATTAGTGATATCTTATGATGTTTCTTTTCCTGTGTGACTTATTTCAGTTAGAATCATCATACCTGAATCCACTCATTATGCTGCTACGGGCCTGATGACATAGATTTCATTGCTGAGTGATACTGCATTGTACGTAAGTACCACAACTTCTTTATCCATTTTTCACTTTCTGCGATATTGAACTTGTACCGTAAACCAGGTTCTTGTAAACAGAGCCGTCCCAACATTTGGGGTGGCTGTGTCTTTTTGATTTTAATTTCCCTAAGCTATAGGACCATAAGTGGAAGTGCCCTAGGCTCTGTTGCTTTGTTTTTTAGATGTTTCAGGAAACACCATACACTTCTCCCGAGTGGCTGTTGGCAATTTACATCCCGCCCATCAGCATAACAAGGCTCCCAGTTCTCCATGGCCTGTCCTGCCTTTCTGGATTTTACACTTTTTTCAGATGGCCCTTTTGACCGGGGGGAAGTGAGACTTCATTGTAGTGCAGATTTCCTTTGCAAGCTTGCTTGGTTGGCCAAAAAGTGCGTATACGTTTTTTCCTGAATATATTCAGGAAAAAACGCATACGCCCTTTTTGGCCAAGTGCATCATTGTGGACGTTCTGCCTCTTTTCCTATGCTTTAAATGCAATTCCAGGCTACCTCCAGAAATCGGTTTCCTGCAATTCTGCCCCGCTTTCAAGTCCTCTTGGCAGCCTTACTTCAGTATATTTTTGGACGATAGCTGTCATTTATAACTCTGCAGGTTTGTGAATTACAGTGCCCCTGAGCTCCTTTCTTCAAGTCGCTTTCTTGTGAGCTGGCCACAACACCGCAGGATGGCTTCAGGCCCTAATCTGGTTCCGGCACGGCACGCTGAGCCTTTGGTTAATTCCTCTTCCTGGTGGGAAATGAGAGTTAAATTTGCCCGTCCAGACACCTCCAGCTAGTCTGTCATTGGTTCTCCCTATTCCTGTTCATCTTCCGCAGAAATTGCAAACTGGGCCAAACAGGAGGTTAAAGGCACTGACTCTCCAAGTCGGGAGAGTGTTAGTAAAGCGTCTGGAATGTTGCACCCGAGTACCAGGGGACGAAAACTGACACATATTGGAACACGTCTCCCGATCACACGGTTGATCATACTCTGGCTTCCAAATGCATGATTTAGCTGAAGGAAGAATACCTTAAAACTGGAGAGTTGAGACCCATGGAATGGGTACCATGCAATATGACTTCAAAGGGTCTTCATTTGCTCACCGAACTTCTCCAATCCTATCACTGCTGCGTTTATGCCCCTGTACACACGCTTGATTCTCTTTCAGAGACATAGCAATCCATAGGTTTTAAGATACTTCCTAGTCAGGTACACTCTTAGGCATTTAATATGGGGTGTTGAGTCCATTTCTTTGAGCAAGGAGTAGCTCTTGTCTATTCCATATTTGGCTTAAGGAACTTTATCTGTGCTCATTTCAATCTCTGGTTTTATGCAGCACCCCAACTCACCTTTCCCCTTAAGCAAGCATAAGTTGGTTTTCTAAATTTGAGACCCTGTTCTGTTTTGTAATTCAGTTCCTGTGTAGCCAAGGTTACATTCCGTGTATTAGTGATATCTTATGATGTTTCTTTTTCTGTGTGACTCATTTCAGTTAGAATCATTGTACCTGAATCCACTCATTATGCTGCTACGGGCCTGATGACATAGATTTCATTGCTGAGTGATATTGCATTGTACGTAAGTACCACAACTTCTTTATCCATTTTTCACTTTCTGCGATATTGAACTTGTACCGTAAACCAGGTTCTTGTAAACAGAGCCGTCCCAACCTTTGGGGTGGCTGTGTCTTTTTGATTTTAATTTCCCTAAGCTATAGGACCATAAGTGGAAGTGCCCTAGGCTCTGTTGCTTTGTTTTTTAGATGTTTCAGGAAACACCATACACTTCTCCCGAGTGGCTGTTGGCAATTTACATCCCGCCCATCAGCATAACAAGGCTCCCAGTTCTCCATGGCCTGTCCTGCCTTTCTGGATTTTACACTTTTTTCAGATGGCCCTTTTGACCGGGGGGAAGTGAGACTTCATTGTAGTGCAGATTTCCTTTGCAAGCTTGCTTGGTTGGCCAAAAAGGGCGTATGCGTTTTTTCCTGAATATATTCAGGAAAAAACGCATACGCCCTTTTTGGCCAAGTGCATCATTGTGGACGTTCTGCCTCTTTTCCTATGCTTTCAATGCAATTCCAGGCTACCTCCTGAAATCGGTTTCCTGCAATTCTGCCCCGCTTTCAAGTCCTCTTGGCAGCCTTACTTCAGTATATTTTTGGACGATAGCTGTCATTTATAACTCTGCAGGTTTGTGAATTACAGTGCCCCTGAGCTCCTTTCTTCAACTCGCTTTCTCGTGAGCTGGCCGCAACACCGCAGGATGGCTTCAGGCCCTAATCTGGTTCCGGCACGGCACGCTGAGCCTTTGGTTAATTCCTCTTCCTGGTGGAAATTAGAGTTAAATTTGCCCGTCCAGACACCTCCATCTAGTCTGTCATTGGTTCTGCCTATTCCTGTTCATCTTCCGCAGAAATTGCAAACTGGGCCAAACAGGAGGTTAAAGGCACTGACTCTCCTAGTCTGGAGAGTGTTAGTAAAGCGTCTGGAATGTTGCACCCGAGTACCAGGGGACGAAACCTGAGACATATTGGAACACGTCTCCCGATCACACGGTTGATCATACTCTGGGTTCCACATGCATGTTTTAGCTGAAGGAAGAATACCTTCAACCTGGAGAGTTGAGACCCGTGGAATGGGTACCATGCAATATGACTTCAAAGGGTCTTCATTTGCTCACCGAACCTCTCCAATCCTATCACTGCTGCGATTATGCCCCTGCACACACGCTTGTTTCTCTTTCAGAGACATAGCAATCCATAGGTTTTAAGATACTTCCTAGTCAGGTACATTCTTAGGTGTTTAATATGGGGTGTTGAATCCATTTCTTTGAGCAAGGAGTAGCTCTTGTCTATTCCATATTTGGCTTAAGGAACTTTATCTGTGCTCATTTCAATCTCTGGTTTTATGCAGCACCCCAACTCACCTTTCCCCTTAAGCAAGCATAAGTTGGGTTTCTAAATTTGAGACCCTCTTCTGTTTTGGAATTCAGTTCCTGTGTAGCCAAGTTTACATTCCGTGTATTAGTGATATCTTATGATGTTTCTTTTTCTGTGTGACTTATTTCAGTTAGAATCATCATACCTGAATCCACTCATTATGCTGCTACGGGCCTGATGACATAGATTTCATTGCTGAGTGATACTGCATTGTACGTAAGTACCACAACTTCTTTATCCATTTTTCACTTTCTGCGATATTGAACTTGTACCGTAAACCAGGTTCTTGTAAACAGAGCCGTCCCAACATTTGGGGTGGCTGTGTCTTTTGATTTTAATTTCCCTAAGCTATAGGACCATAAGTGGAAGTGCCCTAGGCTCTGTTGCTTTGTTTTTTAGATGTTTCAGGAAACAGCATACACTTCTCCCGAGTGGCTGTTGGCAATTGACATCCCGCCCATCAGCATAACAAGGCTCCCAGTTCTCCATGGCCTGTCCTGCCTTTCTGGATTTTACACTTTTTTCAGATGGCCCTTTTGACCGGGGGGAAGTGAGACTTCATTGTAGTGCAGATTTCCTTTGCAAGCTTGCTTGGTTGGCCAAAAAGGGCGTATGCGTTTTTTCCTGAATATATTCAGGAAAAAACGCATACGCCCTTTTTGGCCAAGTGCATCATTGTGGACGTTCTGCCTCTTTTCCTATGCTTTAAATGCAATTCCAGGCTACCTCCTGAAATCGGTTTCCTGCAATTCTGCCCCGCATTCAAGTCCTCTTGGCAGCCTTACTTCAGTATATTTTTGGACGATAGCTGTCATTTATAACTCTGCAGGTTTGTGAATTACAGTGCCCCTGAGCTCCTTTCTTCAACTCGCTTTCTCGTGAGCTGGCCGCAACACCGCAGGATGGCTTCAGGCCCTAATCTGGTTCCGGCACGGCACGCTGAGCCTTTGGTTAATTCCTCTTCCTGGTGGGAAATGAGAGTTAAATTTGCCCGTCCAGACACCTCCAGCTAGTCTGTCATTGGTTCTCCCTATTCCTGTTCATCTTCCGCAGAAATTGCAAACTGGGCCAAACAGGAGGTTAAAGGCACTGACTCTCCAAGTCTGGAGAGTGTTAGTAAAGCGTCTGGAATGTTGCACCCGAGTACCAGGGAACGAAACCTGAGACATATTGGAACACGTCTCCCGATCACACGGTTGATCATACTCTGGGTTCCACATGCATGTTTTAGCTGAAGGAAGAATACCTTCAACCTGGAGAGTTGAGACCCGTGGAATGGGTACCATGCAATATGACTTCAAAGGGTCTTCATTTGCTCACCGAACCTCTCCAATCCTATCACTGCTGCGTTTATGCCCCTGTACACACACTTGATTCTCTTTCAGAGACATAGCAATCCATAGGTTTTAAGATACTTCCTAGTCAGGTACACTCTTAGGCATTTAATATGGGGTGTTGAGTCCATTTCGTTGAGCAAGGAGTAGCTCTTGTCTATTCCATATTTGGCTTAAGGAACTTTATCTGTGCTCATTTCAATCTCTGGTTTTATGCAGCACCCCAACTCACCTTTCCCCTTAAGCAAGCGTAAGTTGGTTTTCTAAATTTGAGACCCTGTTCTGTTTTGTAATTCAGTTCCTGTGTACCCAAGGTTACATTCCGTGTATTAGTGATATCTTATGATGTTTCTTTTCCTGTGTGACTTATTTCAGTTAGAATCATCATACCTGAATCCACTCATTATGCTGCTACGGGCGTGATGACATAGATTTCATTGCTGAGTGATACTGCATTGTACGTAAGTACCACATCTTCTTTATCCATTTTTCACTTTCTGCGATATTGAACTTGTACCGTAAACCAGGTTCTTGTAAACAGAGCCGTCCCAACCTTTGGGGTGGCTGTGTCTTTTTGATTTTAATTTCCCTAAGCTATAGGACCATAAGTGGAAGTGCCCTAGGCTCTGTTGCTTTGTTTTTTAGATGTTTCAGGAAACACCATACACTTCTCCCGAGTGGCTGTTGGCAATTTACATCCCGCCCATCAGCATAACAAGGCTCCCAGTTCTCCATGGCCTGTCCTGCCTTTCTGGATTTTACACTTTTTTCAGATGGCCCTTTTGACCGGGGGGAAGTGAGACTTCATTGTAGTGCAGATTTCCTTTGCAAGCTTGCTTGGTTGGCCAAAAAGGGCGTATGCGTTTTTTCCTGAATATATTCAGGAAAAAACGCATACGCCCTTTTTGGCCAAGTGCATCATTGTGGACGTTCTGCCTCTTTTCCTATGCTTTCAATGCAATTCCAGGCTACCTCCTGAAATCGGTTTCCTGCAATTCTGCCCCGCTTTCAAGTCCTCTTGGCAGCCTTACTTCAGTATATTTTTGGACGATAGCTGTCATTTATAACTCTGCAGGTTTGTGAATTACAGTGCCCCTGAGCTCCTTTCTTCAACTCGCTTTCTCGTGAGCTGGCCGCAACCCCGCAGGATGGCTTCAGGCCCTAATCTGGTTCCGGCACGGCACGCTGAGCCTTTGGTTAATTCCTCTTCCTGGTGGGAAATGAGAGTTAAATTTGCCCGTCCAGACACCTCCAGCTAGTCTGTCATTGGTTCTCCCTATTCCTGTTCATCTTCCGCAGAAATTGCAAACTGGGCCAAACAGGAGGTTAAAGGCACTGACTCTCCAAGTCGGGAGAGTGTTAGTAAAGCGTCTGGAATGTTGCACCCGAGTACCAGGGGACGAAACCTGAGACATATTGGAACACGTCTCCCGATCACACGGTTGATCATACTCTGGGTTCCACATGCATGTTTTAGCTGAAGGAAGAATACCTTCAACCTGGAGAGTTGAGACCCGTGGAATGGGTACCATGCAATATGACTTCAAAGGGTCTTCATTTGCTCACCGAACCTCTCCAATCCTATCACTGCTGCGTTTATGCCCCTGTACACACACTTGATTCTCTTTCAGAGACATAGCAATCCATAGGTTTTAAGATACTTCCTAGTCAGGTACACTCTTAGGCATTTAATATGGGGTGTTGAGTCCATTTCGTTGAGCAAGGAGTAGCTCTTGTCTATTCCATATTTGGCTTAAGGAACTTTATCTGTGCTCATTTCAATCTCTGGTTTTATGCAGCACCCCAACTCACCTTTCCCCTTAAGCAAGCGTAAGTTGGTTTTCTAAATTTGAGACCCTGTTCTGTTTTGTAATTCAGTTCCTGTGTACCCAAGGTTACATTCCGTGTATTAGTGATATCTTATGATGTTTCTTTTCCTGTGTGACTTATTTCAGTTAGAATCATCGTACCTGAATCCACTCATTATGCTGCTACGGGCGTGATGACATAGATTTCATTGCTGAGTGATACTGCATTGTACGTAAGTACCACAACTTCTTTATCCATTTTTCACTTTCTGCGATATTGAACTTGTACCGTAAACCAGGTTCTTGTAAACAGAGCCGTCCCAACCTTTGGGGTGGCTGTGTCTTTTTGATTTTAATTTCCCTAAGCTATAGGACCATAAGTGGAAGTGCCCTAGGCTCTGTTGCTTTGTTTTTTAGATGTTTCAGGAAACAGCATACACTTCTCCCGAGTGGCTGTTGGCAATTGACATCCCGCCCATCAGCATAACAAGGCTCCCAGTTCTCCATGGCCTGTCCTGCCTTTCTGGATTTTACACTTTTTTCAGATGGCCCTTTTGACCGGGGGGAAGTGAGACTTCATTGTAGTGCAGATTTCCTTTGCAAGCTTGCTTGGTTGGCCAAAAAGGGCGTATGCGTTTTTTCCTGAATATATTCAGGAAAAAACGCATACGCCCTTTTTGGCCAAGTGCATCATTGTGGACGTTCTGCCTCTTTTCCTATGCTTTAAATGCAATTCCAGGCTACCTCCTGAAATCGGTTTCCTGCAATTCTGCCCCGCATTCAAGTCCTCTTGGCAGCCTTACTTCAGTATATTTTTGGACGATAGCTGTCATTTATAACTCTGCAGGTTTGTGAATTACAGTGCCCCTGAGCTCCTTTCTTCAACTCGCTTTCTCGTGAGCTGGCCGCAACACCGCAGGATGGCTTCAGGCCCTAATCTGGTTCCGGCACGGCACGCTGAGCCTTTGGTTAATTCCTCTTCCTGGTGGGAAATGAGAGTTAAATTTGCCCGTCCAGACACCTCCAGCTAGTCTGTCATTGGTTCTCCCTATTCCTGTTCATCTTCCGCAGAAATTGCAAACTGGGCCAAACAGGAGGTTAAAGGCACTGACTCTCCAAGTCTGGAGAGTGTTAGTAAAGCGTCTGGAATGTTGCACCCGAGTACCAGGGAACGAAACCTGAGACATATTGGAACACGTCTCCCGATCACACGGTTGATCATACTCTGGGTTCCACATGCATGTTTTAGCTGAAGGAAGAATACCTTCAACCTGGAGAGTTGAGACCCGTGGAATGGGTACCATGCAATATGACTTCAAAGGGTCTTCATTTGCTCACCGAACCTCTCCAATCCTATCACTGCTGCGTTTATGCCCCTGTACACACACTTGATTCTCTTTCAGAGACATAGCAATCCATAGGTTTTAAGATACTTCCTAGTCAGGTACACTCTTAGGCATTTAATATGGGGTGTTGAGTCCATTTCGTTGAGCAAGGAGTAGCTCTTGTCTATTCCATATTTGGCTTAAGGAACTTTATCTGTGCTCATTTCAATCTCTGGTTTTATGCAGCACCCCAACTCACCTTTCCCCTTAAGCAAGCGTAAGTTGGTTTTCTAAATTTGAGACCCTGTTCTGTTTTGTAATTCAGTTCCTGTGTACCCAAGGTTACATTCCGTGTATTAGTGATATCTTATGATGTTTCTTTTCCTGTGTGACTTATTTCAGTTAGAATCATCATACCTGAATCCACTCATTATGCTGCTACGGGCGTGATGACATAGATTTCATTGCTGAGTGATACTGCATTGTACGTAAGTACCACATCTTCTTTATCCATTTTTCACTTTCTGCGATATTGAACTTGTACCGTAAACCAGGTTCTTGTAAACAGAGCCGTCCCAACATTTGGGGTGGCTGTGTCTTTTTGATTTTAATTTCCCTAAGCTATAGGACCATAAGTGGAAGTGCCCTAGGCTCTGTTGCTTTGTTTTTTAGATGTTTCAGGAAACACCATACACTTCTCCCGAGTGGCTGTTGGCAATTTACATCCCGCCCATCAGCATAACAAGGCTCCCAGTTCTCCATGGCCTGTCCTGCCTTTCTGGATTTTACACTTTTTTCAGATGGCCCTTTTGACCGGGGGGAAGTGAGACTTCATTGTAGTGCAGATTTCCTTTGCAAGCTTGCTTGGTTGGCCAAAAAGGGCGTATGCGTTTTTTCCTGAATATATTCAGGAAAAAACGCATACGCCCTTTTTGGCCAAGTGCATCATTGTGGACGTTCTGCCTCTTTTCCTATGCTTTCAATGCAATTCCAGGCTACCTCCTGAAATCGGTTTCCTGCAATTCTGCCCCGCTTTCAAGTCCTCTTGGCAGCCTTACTTCAGTATATTTTTGGACGATAGCTGTCATTTATAACTCTGCAGGTTTGTGAATTACAGTGCCCCTGAGCTCCTTTCTTCAACTCGCTTTCTCGTGAGCTGGCCGCAACCCCGCAGGATGGCTTCAGGCCCTAATCTGGTTCCGGCACGGCACGCTGAGCCTTTGGTTAATTCCTCTTCCTGGTGGGAAATGAGAGTTAAATTTGCCCGTCCAGACACCTCCAGCTAGTCTGTCATTGGTTCTCCCTATTCCTGTTCATCTTCCGCAGAAATTGCAAACTGGGCCAAACAGGAGGTTAAAGGCACTGACTCTCCAAGTCGGGAGAGTGTTAGTAAAGCGTCTGGAATGTTGCACCCGAGTACCAGGGGACGAAACCTGAGACATATTGGAACACGTCTCCCGATCACACGGTTGATCATACTCTGGGTTCCACATGCATGTTTTAGCTGAAGGAAGAATACCTTCAACCTGGAGAGTTGAGACCCGTGGAATGGGTACCATGCAATATGACTTCAAAGGGTCTTCATTTGCTCACCGAACCTCTCCAATCCTATCACTGCTGCGTTTATGCCCCTGTACACACGCTTGATTCTTTTTCGGAGACATAGCAATCCATAGGTTTTAAGATACTTCCTAGTCAGGTACACTCTTAGGCATTTAATATGGGATGTTGAGTCCATTTCGTTGAGCAAGGAGTAGCTCTTGTCTATTCCATATTTGGCTTAAGGAACTTTATCTGTGCTCATTTCAATCTCTGGTTTTATGCAGCACCCCAACTCACCTTTCCCCTTAAGCAAGCATAAGTTGGTTTTCTAAATTTGAGACCCTGTTCTGTTTGTAATTCAGTTCCTGTGTAGCCAAGTTTACATTCCGTGTATTAGTGATATCTTATGATGTTTCTTTTTCTGTGTGACTTATTTCAGTTAGAATCATCATACCTGAATCCACTCATTATGCTGCTACGGGCCTGATGACATAGATTTCATTGCTGAGTGATACTGCATTGTACGTAAGTACCACAACTTCTTTATCCATTTTTCACTTTCTGCGATATTGAACTTGTACCGTAAACCAGGTTCTTGTAAACAGAGCCGTCCCAACATTTGGGGTGGCTGTGTCTTTTTGATTTTAATTTCCCTAAGCTATAGGACCATAAGTGGAAGTGCCCTAGGCTCTGTTGCTTTGATTTTTAGATGTTTCAGGAAACACCATACACTTCTCCCGAGTGGCTGTTGGCAATTTACATCCCGCCCATCAGCATAACAAGGCTCCCAGTTCTTCATGGCCTGTCCTGCCTTTCTGGATTTTACACTTTTTTCAGATGGCCCTTTTGACCGGGGGGAAGTGAGACTTCACTGTAGTGCAGATTTCCTTTGCAACCTTGCTTGGTTGGCCAAAAAGGGCGTATGCGTTTTTTCCTGAATATATTCAGGAAAAAACGCATACGCCCTTTTTGGCCAAGTGCATCATTGTGGACGTTCTGCCTCTTTTCCTATGCTTTAAATGCAATTCCAGTCTACCTCCTGAAATCGGTTTCCTGCAATTCTGCCCCGCTTTCAAGTCCTCTTGGCAGCCTTACTTCAGTATATTTTTGGACGATAGCTGTCATTTATAACTCTGCAGGTTTGTGAATTACAGTGCCCCTGAGCTCCTTTCTTCAACTCGCTTTCTTGTGAGCTGGCCGCAACACCGCAGGATGGCTTCAGGCCCTAATCTGGTTCCGGCACGGCACGCTGAGCCTTTGGTTAATTCCTCTTCCTGGTGGGAAATGAGAGTTAAATTTGCCCGTCCAGACACCTCCAGCTAGTCTGTCATTGGTTCTCCCTATTCCTGTTCATCTTCCGCAGAAATTGCAAACTGGGCCAAACAGGAGGTTAAAGGCACTGACTCTCCAAGTCGGGAGAGTGTTAGTAAAGCGTCTGGAATGTTGCACCCGAGTACCAGGGGACGAAACCTGAGACATATTGGAACACGTCTCCCGATCACACGGTTGATCATACTCTGGGTTCCACATGCATGTTTTAGCTGAAGGAAGAATACCTTCAACCTGGAGAGTTGAGACCCGTGGAATGGGTACCATGCAATATGACTTCAAAGGGTCTTCATTTGCTCACCGAACCTCTCCAATCCTATCACTGCTGCGTTTATGCCCCTGTACACACACTTGATTCTCTTTCAGAGACATAGCAATCCATAGGTTTTAAGATACTTCCTAGTCAGGTACACTCTTAGGTGTTTAATATGGGGTGTTGAGTCCATTTCGTTGAGCAAGGAGTAGCTCTTGTCTATTCCATATTTGGCTTAAGGAACTTTATCTGTGCTCATTTCAATCTCTGGTTTTATGCAGCACCCCAACTCACCTTTCCCCTTAAGCAAGCATAAGTTGGTTTTCTAAATTTGAGACCCTGTTCTGTTTTGTAATTCAGTTCCTGTGTACCCAAGGTTACATTCCGTGTATTAGTGATATCTTATGATGTTTCTTTTCCTGTGTGACTTATTTCAGTTAGAATCATCGTACCTGAATCCACTCATTATGCTGCTACGGGCCTGATGACATAGATTTCATTGCTGAGTGATACTGCATTGTACGTAAGTACCACAACTTCTTTATCCATTTTTCACTTTCTGTGATATTGAACTTGTACCGTAAACCAGGTTCTTGTAAACAGAGCCGTCCCAACATTTGGGGTGGCTGTGTCTTTTGATTTTAATTTCCCTAAGCTATAGGACCATAAGTGGAAGTGCCCTAGGCTCTGTTGCTTTGTTTTTTAGATGTTTCAGGAAACACCATACACTTCTCCCGAGTGGCTGTTGGCAATTTACATCCCGCCCATCAGCATAACAAGGCTCCCAGTTCTCCATGGCCTGTCCTGCCTTTCTGGATTTTACACTTTTTTCAGATGGCCCTTTTGACCGGGGGGAAGTGAGACTTCACTGTAGTGCAGATTTCCTTTGCAAGCTTGCTTGGTTGGTCAAAAAGGGCGTATGCCTTTTTTCCTGAATATATTCAGGAAAAAACGCATACGCCCTTTTTGGCCAAGTGCATCATTGTGGTCGTTCTGTCTCTTTTCCTATGCTTTCAATGCAATTCCAGTCTACCTCCTGAAATCGGTTTCCTGCAATTCTGCCCCGCTTTCAAGTCCTCTTGGCAGCCTTACTTCAGTATATTTTTGGACGATAGCTGTCATTTATAACTCTGCAGGTTTGTGAATTCCAGTGCCCCTGAGTCCTTTCTTCAACTCGCTTCCTCGTGAGCTGGCCGCAACACCGCATGATGGCTTCAGGCCCTAATCTGGTTCCGGCATGGCAGGCTGAGCCTTTGGTTAATTCCTCTTCCTGGTGCGAAATGAGAGTTAAATTTGCCCATCCAGACACCTCCATCTAGTCTGTCATTGGTTCTGCCTATTCCTGTTCATCTTCCGCAGAAATTGCAAACTGGGCCAAACAGGAGGTTAAAGGCACTGACTCTCCAAGTCGGGAGAGTGTTAGTAAAGCGTCTGGAATGTTGCACCCAAGGAACAGGGGACGAAAACTGAGACATATTTGAACACGTCTCCCGATCACACGGTTGATCATACTCTGGCTTCCAAATGCATGTTTAAGCTGAAGGAAGAATACCTTAAACCTGGAGAGTTGAGACCCGTGGAATGGGTACCATGCAATATGACTTCAAAGGGTCTTCATTTGCTCACTGAACCTCTCCAATCCTATCACTGCTGCAATTATGCCCCTGTACACACGCTTGATTCTCTTTCGGAGACATAGCAATCCATAGGTTTTAAGATACTTCCTAGTCAGGTACACTCTTAGGTGTTTAATATGGGGTGTTGAGTCCATTTCGTTGAGCAAGGAGTAGCTCTTGTCTATTCCATATTTGGCTTAAGGAACTTTATCTGTGCTCATTTCAATCTCTGGTTTTATGCAGCACCCCAACTCACCTTTCCCCTTAAGCAAGCGTAAGTTGGTTTTCTAAATTTGAGACCCTGTTCTGTTTTGTAATTCAGTTCCTGTGTACCCAAGGTTACATTCCGTGTATTAGTGATATCTTATGATGTTTCTTTTCCTGTGTGACTTATTTCAGTTAGAATCATCATACCTGAATCCACTCATTATGCTGCTACGGGCGTGATGACATAGATTTCATTGCTGAGTGATACTGCATTGTACGTAAGTACCACAACTTCTTTATCCATTTTTCACTTTCTGCGATATTGAACTTGTACCGTAAACCAGGTTCTTGTAAACAGAGCCGTCCCAACATTTGGGGTGGCTGTGTCTTTTTGATTTTAATTTCCCTAAGCTATAGGACCATAAGTGGAAGTGCCCTAGGCTCTGTTGCTTTGTTTTTTAGATGTTTCAGGAAACACCATACACTTCTCCCGAGTGGCTGTTGGCAATTTACATCCCGCCCATCAGCATAACAAGGCTCCCAGTTCTCCATGGCCTGTCCTGCCTTTCTGGATTTTACACTTTTTTCAGATGGCCCTTTTGACCGGGGGGAAGTGAGACTTCATTGTAGTGCAGATTTCCTTTGCAAGCTTGCTTGGTTGGCCAAAAAGGGCGTATGCGTTTTTTCCTGAATATATTCAGGAAAAAACGCATACGCCCTTTTTGGCCAAGTGCATCATTGTGGACGTTCTGCCTCTTTTCCTATGCTTTAAATGCAATTCCAGGCTACCTCCTGAAATCGGTTTCCTGCAATTCTGCCCCACTTTCAAGTCCTCTTGGCAGCCTTACTTCAGTATATTTTTGGACGATAGCTGTCATTTATAACTCTGCAGGTTTGTGAATTACAGTGCCCCTGAGCTCCTTTCTTCAACTCGCTTTCTCGTGAGCTGGCCGCAACCCCGCAGGATGGCTTCAGGCCCTAATCTGGTTCCAGCACGGCACGCTGAGCCTTTGGTTAATTCCTCTTCCTGGTGGGAAATGAGAGTTAAATTTGCCCGTCCAGACACCTCCAGCTAGTCTGTCATTGGTTCTCCCTATTCCTGTTCATCTTCCGCAGAAATTGCAAACTGGGCCAAACAGGAGGTTAAAGGCACTGACTCTCCAAGTCGGGAGAGTGTTAGTAAAGCGTCTGGAATGTTGCACCCGAGTACCAGGGGACGAAACCTGAGACATATTGGAACACGTCTCCCGATCACACGGTTGATCATATTCTGGGTTCCACATGCATGTTTTAGCTGAAGGAAGAATACCTTCAACCTGGAGAGTTGAGACCCGTGGAATGGGTACCATGCAATATGACTTCAAAGGGTCTTCATTTGCTCACCGAACCTCTCCAATCCTATCACTGCTGCGTTTATGCCCCTGTACACACACTTGATTCTCTTTCAGAGACATAGCAATCCATAGGTTTTAAGATACTTCCTAGTCAGGTACACTCTTAGGCATTTAATATGGGGTGTTGAGTCCATTTCGTTGAGCAAGGAGTAGCTCTTGTCTATTCCATATTTGGCTTAAGGAACTTTATCTGTGCTCATTTCAATCTCTGGTTTTATGCAGCACCCCAACTCACCTTTCCCCTTAAGCAAGCGTAAGTTGGTTTTCTAAATTTGAGACCCTGTTCTGTTTTGTAATTCAGTTCCTGTGTACCCAAGGTTACATTCCGTGTATTAGTGATATCTTATGATGTTTCTTTTCCTGTGTGACTTATTTCAGTTAGAATCATCATACCTGAATCCACTCATTATGCTGCTACGGGCGTGATGACATAGATTTCATTGCTGAGTGATACTGCATTGTACGTAAGTACCACAACTTCTTTATCCATTTTTCACTTTCTGCGATATTGAACTTGTACCGTAAACCAGGTTCTTGTAAACAGAGCCGTCCCAACCTTTGGGGTGGCTGTGTCTTTTTGATTTTAATTTCCCTAAGCTATAGGACCATAAGTGGAAGTGCCCTAGGCTCTGTTGCTTTGTTTTTTAGATGTTTCAGGAAACACCATACACTTCTCCCGAGTGGCTGTTGGCAATTGACATCCCGCCCATCAGCATAACAAGGCTCCCAGTTCTCCATGGCCTGTCCTGCCTTTCTGGATTTTACACTTTTTTCAGATGGCCCTTTTGACCGGGGGGAAGTGAGACTTCATTGTAGTGCAGATTTCCTTTGCAAGCTTGCTTGGTTGGCCAAAAAGTGCGTATGCGTTTTTTCCTGAATATATTCAGGAAAAAACGCATACGCCCTTTTTGGCCAAGTGCATCATTGTGGACGTTCTGCCTCTTTTCCTATGCTTTAAATGCAATTCCAGGCTACCTCCTGAAATCGGTTTCCTGCAATTCTGCCCCGCTTTCAAGTCCTCTTGGCAGCCTTACTTCAGTATATTTTTGGACGATAGCTGTCATTTATAACTCTGCAGGTTTGTGAATTACAGTGCCCCTGAGCTCCTTTCTTCAACTCGCTTTCTCGTGAGCTGGCCGCAACCCCGCAGGATGGCTTCAGGCCCTAATCTGGTTCCGGCACGGCACGCTGAGCCTTTGGTTAATTCCTCTTCCTGGTGGGAAATGAGAGTTAAATTTGCCCGTCCAGACACCTCCAGCTAGTCTGTCATTGGTTCTCCCTATTCCTGTTCATCTTCCGCAGAAATTGCAAACTGGGCCAAACAGGAGGTTAAAGGCACTGACTCTCCAAGTCGGGAGAGTGTTAGTAAAGCGTCTGGAATGTTGCACCCGAGTACCAGGGGACCAAAACTGACACATATTGGAACACGTCTCCCGATCACACGGTTGATCATACTCTGGGTTCCACATGCATGTTTTAGCTGAAGGAAGAATACCTTCAACCTGGAGAGTTGAGACCCGTGGAATGGGTACCATGCAATATGACTTCAAAGGGTCTTCATTTGCTCACCGAACCTCTCCAATCCTATCACTGCTGCGTTTATGCCCCTGTACACACACTTGATTCTCTTTCAGAGACATAGCAATCCATAGGTTTTAAGATACTTCCTAGTCAGGTACACTCTTAGGCATTTAATATGGGGTGTTGAGTCCATTTCGTTGAGCAAGGAGTAGCTCTTGTCTATTCCATATTTGGCTTAAGGAACTTTATCTGTGCTCATTTCAATCTCTGGTTTTATGCAGCACCCCAACTCACCTTTCCCCTTAAGCAAGCGTAAGTTGGTTTTCTAAATTTGAGACCCTGTTCTGTTTTGTAATTCAGTTCCTGTGTACCCAAGGTTACATTCCGTGTATTAGTGATATCTTATGATGTTTCTTTTCCTGTGTGACTTATTTCAGTTAGAATCATCATACCTGAATCCACTCATTATGCTGCTACGGGCGTGATGACATAGATTTCATTGCTGAGTGATACTGCATTGTACGTAAGTACCACAACTTCTTTATCCATTTTTCACTTTCTGCGATATTGAACTTGTACCGTAAACCAGGTTCTTGTAAACAGAGCCGTCCCAACCTTTGGGGTGGCTGTGTTTTTGATTTTAATTTCCCTAAGCTATAGGACCATAAGTGGAAGTGCCCTAGGCTCTGTTGCTTAGTTTTTTAGATGTTTCAGGAAACACCATACACTTCTCCTGAGTGGCTGTTGGCAATTTACATCCCGCCCATCAGCATAACAAGGCTCCCAGTTCTCCATGGCCTGTCCTGCCTTTCTGGATTTTACACTTTTTTCAGATGGCCCTTTTGACCGGGGGGAAGTGAGACTTCATTGTAGTGCAGATTTCCTTTGCAAGCTTGCTTGGTAGGCCAAAAAGGGCGTATGCGTTTTTTCCTGAATATATTCAGGAAAAAACGCATACGCCCTTTTTGGCCAAGTGCATCATTGTGGACGTTCTGCCTCTTTTCCTATGCTTTAAATGCAATTCCAGGCTACCTCCTGAAATCGGTTTCCTGCAATTCTGCCCCGCTTTCAAGTCCTCTTGGCAGCCTTACTTCAGTATATTTTTGGACGATAGCTGTCATTTATAACTCTGCAGGTTTGTGAATTACAGTGCCCCTGAGCTCCTTTCTTCAACTCGCTTTCTCGTGAGCTGGCCGCAACCCCGCAGGATGGCTTCAGGCCCTAATCTGGTTCCGGCCCGGCACGCTGAGCCTTTGGTTAATTCCTTTTCCTGGTGGGAAATGAGAGTTAAATTTGCCCGTCCAGACACCTCCAGCTAGTCTGTCATTGGTTCTCCCTATTCCTGTTCATCTTCCGCAGAAATTGCAAACTGGGCCAAACAGGAGGTTAAAGGCACTGACTCTCCAAGTCGGGAGAGTGTTAGTAAAGCGTCTGGAATGTTGCACCCGAGTACCAGGGGACGAAACCTGAGACATATTGGAACACGTCTCCCGATCACACGGTTGATCATATTCTGGGTTCCACATGCATGTTTTAGCTGAAGGAAGAATCCCTTCAACCTGGAGAGTTGAGACCCGTGGAATGGGTACCATGCAATATGATTTCAAAGGGTCTTCATTTGCTCACCGAACCTCTCCAATCCTATCACTGCTGCGTTAATTCCCCTGTACACACGCTTGATTCTCTTTCGGAGACATAGCAATCCATAGGTTTTAAGATACTTCCTAGTCAGGTACACTCTTAGGCATTTAATATGGGGTGTTGAGTCCATTTCGTTGAGCAAGGAGTAGCTCTTGTCTATTCCATATTTGGCTTAAGGAACTTTATCTGTGCTCATTTCAATCTCTGGTTTTATGCAGCACCCCAACTCACCTTTCCCCTTAAGCAAGCATAAGTTGGTTTTCTAAATTTGAGAACCTGTTCTGTTTTGTAATTCAGTTCCTCTGTAGCCAAGTTTACATTCCGTGTATTAGTGATATCTTATGAGGTTTCTTTTTCTGTGTGACTTATTTCAGTTAGAATCATCATACCTGAATCCACTCATTATGCTGCTACGGGCCTGATGACATAGATTTCATTGCTGAGTGATATTGCATTGTACGTAATTACCACAACTTCTTTATCCATTTTTCTCTTTCTGCGATATAGAACTTGTACCGTAAACCAGGTTCTTGTAAACAGAGCCGTCCCAACCTTTGGGGTGGCTGTGTCTTTTTGATTTTAATTTCCCTAAGCTATAGGACCATAAGTGGAAGTGCCCTAGGCTCTGTTGCTTTGTTTTTTAGATGTTTCAGGAAACACCATACACTTCTCCCGAGTGGCTGTTGGGAATTTACATCCCGCCCATCAGCATAACAAGGCTCCCAGTTCTCCATGGCCTGTCCTGCCTTTCTGGATTTTACACTTTTTTCAGATGGCCCTTTTGACCGGGGGGAAGTGAGACTTCATTGTAGTGCAGGTTTCTTTGCAAGCTTGCTTGGTTGGCCAAAAAGGGCGTATGCGTTTTTTCCTGAATATATTCAGGAAAAAACGCATACGCCCTTTTTGGCCAAGTGCATCATTGTGGACGTTCTGCCTCTTTTCCTATGCTTTAAATGCAATTCCAGTCTACCTCCTGAAATCGGTTTCCTGCAATTCTGCCCCGCTTTCAAGTCCTCTTGGCAGCCTTACTTCAGTATATTTTTGGACGATAGCTGTCATTTATAACTCTGCAGGTTTGTGAATTACAGTGCCCCTGAGCTCCTTTCTTCAACTCGCTTTCTTGTGAGCTGGCCGCAACACCGCAGGATGGCTTCAGGCCCTAATCTGGTTCCGGCACGGCACGCTGAGCCTTTGGTTAATTCCTCTTCCTGGTGGGAAATGAGAGTTAAATTTGCCCGTCCAGACACCTCCAGCTAGTCTGTCATTGGTTCTCCCTATTCCTGTTCATCTTCCGCAGAAATTGCAAACTGGGCCAAACAGGAGGTTAAAGGCACTGACTCTCCAAGTCGGGAGAGTGTTAGTAAAGCGTCTGGAATGTTGCACCCGAGTACCAGGGGACGAAAACTGACACATATTGGAACACGTCTCCCGATCACACGGTTGATCATACTCTGGGTTCCACATGCATGTTTTAGCTGAAGGAAGAATACCTTCAACCTGGAGAGTTGAGACCCGTGGAATGGGTACCATGCAATATGACTTCAAAGGGTCTTCATTTGCTCACCGAACCTCTCGAATCCTATCACTGCTGCGATTATGCCCCTGCACACATGCTTGATTCTCTTTCGGAGACATAGCAATCCATAGGTTTTAAGATACTTCCTAGTCAGGTACACTCTTAGGCATTTAATTTGGGGTGTTGAGTCCATTTCGTTGAGCAAGGAGTAGCTCTTGTCTATTCCATATTTGGCTTAAGGAACTTTATCTGTGCTCATTTCAATCTCTGGTTTTATGCAGCACCCCAACTCACCTTTCCCCTTAAGCAAGCATAAGTTGGTTTTCTAAATTTGAGACCCTGTTCTGTTTTGTAATTCAGTTCCTGTGTAGCCAAGTTTACATTCCGTGTATTAGTGATATCTTATGATGTTTCTTTTTCTGTGTGACTTATTTCAGTTAGAATCATCATACCTGAATCCACTCATTATGCTGCTACGGGCCTGTTGACATAGATTTCATTGCTGAGTGATACTGCATTGTACGTAAGTACCACAACTTCTTTATCCATTTTTCACTTTCTGCGATATTGAACTTGTACCGTAAACCAGGTTCTTGTAAACAGAGCCGTCCCAACCTTTGGGGTGGCTGTGTCTTTTTGATTTTAATTTCCCTAAGCTATAGGACGATAAGTGGAAGTGCCGTAGGCTCTGTTGCTTTGTTTTTAGATGTTTCAGGAAACACCATACACTTCTCCGGAGTGGCTGTTGGCAATTTACATCCCACCCATCAGCATAACAAGGCTCCCAGTTCTCCATGGCCTGTCCTGCCTTTCTGGATTTTACACTTTTTTCAGATGGCCCTTTTGACCGGGGGGAAGTGAGACTTCATTGTAGTGCAGATTTCCTTTGCAAGCTTGCTTGGTTGGCCAAAAAGGGCGTATGCGTTTTTTCCTGAATATATTCAGGAAAAAACGCATACGCCCTTTTTGGCCAAGTGCATCATTGTGGACGTTCTGCCTCTTTTCCTATGCTTTAAATGCAATTCCAGTCTACCTCCTGAAATCGGTTTCCTGCAATTCTGCCCCGCTTTCAAGTCCTCTTGGCAGCCTTACTTCAGTATATTTTTGGACGATAGCTGTCATTTATAACTCTGCAGGTTTGTGAATTACAGTGCCCCTGAGCTCCTTTCTTCAACTCGCTTTCTCGTGAGCTGGCCGCAACACCGCAGGATGGCTTCAGGCCCTAATCTGGTTCCGGCATGGCACGCTGAGCCTTTGGTTAATTCCTCTTCCTGGTGCGAAATGAGAGTTAAATTTGCCCATCCAGACACCTCCATC
This sequence comes from Lagenorhynchus albirostris, assembly GCF_949774975.1. Lineage (NCBI taxonomy): Eukaryota > Metazoa > Chordata > Mammalia > Artiodactyla > Delphinidae > Lagenorhynchus > Lagenorhynchus albirostris. The sequence continues at coordinate 90,543 of NW_026783438.1, forward strand.
TGGTCTGTCATTGGTTCTGCCTATTCCTGTTCATCTTCCGCAGAAATTGCAAACTGGGCCAAACAGGAGGTTAAAGGCACTGACTCTCCAAGTCGGGAGAGTGTTAGTAAAGCGTCTGGAATGTTGCACCCGAGTACCAGGGGACGAAAACTGACACATATTGGAACACGTCTCCCGATCACACGGTTGATCATACTCTGGGTTCCACATGCATGTTTTAGCTGAAGGAAGAATACCTTCAACCTGGAGAGTTGAGACCCGTGGAATGGGTACCATGCAATATGACTTCAAAGGGTCTTCATTTGCTCACCGAACTTCTCCAATCCTATCACTGCTGCGTTTATGCCCCTGTACACACGCTTGATTCTCTTTCGGAGACATAGCAATCCATAGGTTTTAAGATACTTCCTAGTCAGGTATATTCTTAGGTGTTTAATATGGGGTGTTGAGTCCATTTCGTTGAGCAAGGAGTAGCTCTTGTCTATTCCATATTTGGCTTAAGGAACTTTATCTGTGCTCATTTCAATCTCTGGTTTTATGCAGCACCCCAACTCACCTTTCCCCTTAAGCAAGCATAAGTTGGTTTTCTAAATTTGAGACCCTGTTCTGTTTTGTAATTCAGTTCCTGTGTAGCCAAGGTTACATTCCGTGTATTAGTGATATCTTATGATGTTTCTTTTCCTGTGTGACTTATTTCAGTTAGAATCATCATACCTGAATCCACTCATTATGCTGCTACGGGCCTGATGACATAGATTTCATTGCTGAGTGATACTGCATTGTACGTAAGTACCACAACTTCTTTATCCATTTTTCACTTTCTGCGATATTGAACTTGTACCGTAAACCAGGTTCTTGTAAACAGAGCCGTCCCAACCTTTGGGGTGGCTGTGTCTTTTTGATTTTAATTTCCCTAAGCTATAGGACCATAAGTGAAAGTGCCCTAGGCTCTGTTGCTTAGTTTTTTAGATGTTTCAGGAAACACCATACACTTCTCCCGAGTGGCTGTTGGCAATTTACATCCCGCCCATCAGCATAACAAGGCTCCCAGTTCTCCATGGCCTGTCCTGCCTTTCTGGATTTTACACTTTTTTCAGATGGCCCTTTTGACCGGGGGGAAGTGAGACTTCATTGTAGTGCAGATTTCCTTTGCAAGCTTGCTTGGTTGGCCAAAAAGGGCGTATGCGTTTTTTCCTGAATATATTCAGGAAAAAACGCATACGCCCTTTTTGGCCAAGTGCATCATTGTGGACGTTCTGCCTCTTTTCCTATGCTTTAAATGCAATTCCAGTCTACCTCCTGAAATCGGTTTCCTGCAATTCTGCCCCGCTTTCAAGTCCTCTTGGCAGCCTTACTTCAGTATATTTTTGGACGATAGCTGTCATTTATAACTCTGCAGGTTTGTGAATTACAGTGCCCCTGAGCTCCTTTCTTCTAGTCGCTTTCTTGTGAGCTGGCCGCAACAACGCAGGATGGCTTCAGGCCCTAATCTGGTTCCGGCACGGCACGCTGAGCCTTTGGTTAATTCCTCTTCCTGGTGGGAAATGAGAGTTAAATTTGCCCGTCCAGACACCTCCAGCTAGTCTGTCATTGGTTCTCCCTATTCCTGTTCATCTTCCGCAGAAATTGCAAACTGGGCCAAACAGGAGGTTAAAGGCACTGACTCTCCAAGTCGGGAGAGTGTTAGTAAAGCGTCTGGAATGTTGCACCCGAGTACCAGGGGACGAAAACTGACACATAGTGGAACACGTCTCCCGATCACACAGTTGATCATACTCTGGGTTCCACATGCATGTTTTAGCTGAAGGAAGAATACCTTAAACCTGGAGAGTTGAGACCCGTGGAATGGGTACCATGCAATATGACTTCAAAGGGTCTTCATTTGCTCACCGAACTTCTCCAATCCTATCACTGCTGCGTTTATGCCCCTGTACACACGCTTGATTCTTTTTCGGAGACATAGCAATCCATAGGTTTTAAGATACTTCCTAGTCAGGTACACTCTTAGGCATTTAATATGGGGTGTTGAGTCCATTTCGTTGAGCAAGGAGTAGCTCTTGTCTATTCCATATTTGGCTTAAGGAACTTTATCTGTGCTCATTTCAATCTCTGGTTTTATGCAGCACCCCAACTCACCTTTCCCCTTAAGCAAGCATAAGTTGGTTTTTTAAATTTGAGAACCTGTTCTGTTTTGTAATTCAGTTCCTGTGTAGCCAAGTTTACATTCCGTGTATTAGTGATATCTTATGATGTTTCATTTTCTGTGTGACTTATTTCAGTTAGAATCATCATACCTGAATCCACTCATTATGCTGCTACGGGCCTGATGACATAGATTTCATTGCTGAGTGATACTGCATTGTACGTAAGTACCACAACTTCTTTATCCATTTTTCACTTTCTGCGATATTGAACTTGTACCGTAAACCAGGTTCTTGTAAACAGAGCCGTCCCAACATTTGGGGTGGCTGTGTCTTTTTGATTTTAATTTCCCTAAGCTATAGGACCATAAGTGGAAGTGCCCTAGGCTCTGTTGCTTTGATTTTTAGATGTTTCAGGAAACACCATACACTTCTCCCGAGTGGCTGTTGGCAATTTACATCCCGCCCATCAGCATAACAAGGCTCCCAGTTCTCCATGGCCTGTCCTGCCTTTCTGGATTTTACACTTTTTTCAGATGGCCCTTTTGACCGGGGGGAAGTGAGACTTCATTGTAGTGCAGATTTCCTTTGCAAGCTTGCTTGGTTGGCCAAAAAGGGCGTATGCCTTTTTTCCTGAATATATTCAGCAAAAAAAGCATACGCCCTTTTTGGCCAAGTGCATCATTGTGGACGTTCTGCCTCTTTTCCTATGCTTTAAATGCAATTCCAGTCTACCTCCTGAAATCGGTTTCCTGCAATTCTGCCCCGCTTTCAAGTCCTCTTGGCAGCCTTACTTCAGTATATTTTTGGACGATAGCTGTCATTTATAACTCTGCAGGTTTGTGAATTACAGTGCCCCTGAGCTCCTTTCTTCAACTCGCTTTCTTGTGAGCTGGCCGCAACACCGCAGGATGGCTTCAGGCCCTAATCTGGTTCCGGCACGGCACGCTGAGCCTTTGGTTAATTCCTCTTCCTGGTGGGAAATGAGAGTTAAATTTGCCCGTCCAGACACCTCCAGCTAGTCTGTCATTGGTTCTCCCTATTCCTGTTCATCTTCCGCAGAAATTGCAAACTGGGCCAAACAGGAGGTTAAAGGCACTGACTCTCCAAGTCGGGAGAGTGTTAGTAAAGCGTCTGGAATGTTGCACCCGAGTACCAGGGGACGAAAACTGACACATATTGGAACACGTCTCCCGATCACACGGTTGATCATACTCTGGGTTCCACATGCATGTTTTAGCTGAAGGAAGAATACCTTCAACCTGGAGAGTTGAGACCCGTGGAATGGGTACCATGCAATATGACTTCAAAGGGTCTTCATTTGCTCACCGAACCTCTCGAATCCTATCACTGCTGCGATTATGCCCCTGCACACACGCTTGATTCTCTTTCGGAGACATAGCAATCCATAGGTTTTAAGATACTTCCTAGTCAGGTACACTCTTAGGCATTTAATTTGGGGTGTTGAGTCCATTTCGTTGAGCAAGGAGTAGCTCTTGTCTATTCCATATTTGGCTTAAGGAACTTTATCTGTGCTCATTTCAATCTCTGGTTTTATGCAGCACCCCAACTCACCTTTCCCCTTAAGCAAGCATAAGTTGGTTTTCTAAATTTGAGACCCTGTTCTGTTTTGTAATTCAGTTCCTGTGTAGCCAAGTTTACATTCCGTGTATTAGTGATATCTTATGATGTTTCTTTTTCTGTGTGACTTATTTCAGTTAGAATCATCATACCTGAATCCACTCATTATGCTGCTACGGGCCTGTTGACATAGATTTCATTGCTGAGTGATACTGCATTGTACGTAAGTACCACAACTTCTTTATCCATTTTTCACTTTCTGCGATATTGAACTTGTACCGTAAACCAGGTTCTTGTAAACAGAGCCGTCCCAACCTTTTGGGTGGCTGTGTCTTTTTGATTTTAATTTCCCTAAGCTATAGGACGATAAGTGGAAGTGCCGTAGGCTCTGTTGCTTTGTTTTTAGATGTTTCAGGAAACACCATACACTTCTCCGGAGTGGCTGTTGGCAATTTACATCCCACCCATCAGCATAACAAGGCTCCCAGTTCTCCATGGCCTGTCCTGCCTTTCTGGATTTTACACTTTTTTCAGATGGCCCTTTTGACCGGGGGGAAGTGAGACTTCATTGTAGTGCAGATTTCCTTTGCAAGCTTGCTTGGTTGGCCAAAAAGGGCGTATGCGTTTTTTCCTGAATATATTCAGGAAAAAACGCATACGCCCTTTTTGGCCAAGTGCATCATTGTGGACGTTCTGCCTCTTTTCCTATGCTTTAAATGCAATTCCAGTCTACCTCCTGAAATCGGTTTCCTGCAATTCTGCCCCGCTTTCAAGTCCTCTTGGCAGCCTTACTTCAGTATATTTTTGGACGATAGCTGTCATTTATAACTCTGCAGGTTTGTGAATTACAGTGCCCCTGAGCTCCTTTCTTCAACTCGCTTTCTCGTGAGCTGGCCGCAACACCGCAGGATGGCTTCAGGCCCTAATCTGGTTCCGGCACGGCACGCTGAGCCTTTGGTTAATTCCTCTTCCTGGTGCGAAATGAGAGTTAAATTTGCCCATCCAGACACCTCCATCTGGTCTGTCATTGGTTCTCCCTATTCCTGTTCATCTTCCGCAGAAATTGCAAACTGGGCCAAACAGGAGGTTAAAGGCACTGACTCTCCAAGTCGGGAGAGTGTTAGTAAAGCGTCTGGAATGTTGCACCCGAGTACCAGGGGACGAAAACTGACACATATTGGAACACGTCTCCCGATCACACGGTTGATCATACTCTGGGTTCCACATGCATGTTTTAGCTGAAGGAAGAATACCTTCAACCTGGAGAGTTGAGACCCGTGGAATGGGTACCATGCAATATGACTTCAAAGGGTCTTCATTTGCTCACCGAACTTCTCCAATCCTATCACTGCTGCGTTTATGCCCCTGTACACACGCTTGATTCTCTTTCGGAGACATAGCAATCCATAGGTTTTAAGATACTTCCTAGTCAGGTATATTCTTAGGTGTTTAATATGGGGTGTTGAGTCCATTTCGTTGAGCAAGGAGTAGCTCTTGTCTATTCCATATTTGGCTTAAGGAACTTTATCTGTGCTCATTTCAATCTCTGGTTTTATGCAGCACCCCAACTCACCTTTCCCCTTAAGCAAGCATAAGTTGGTTTTCTAAATTTGAGACCCTGTTCTGTTTTGTAATTCAGTTCCTGTGTAGCCAAGGTTACATTCCGTGTATTAGTGATATCTTATGATGTTTCTTTTCCTGTGTGACTTATTTCAGTTAGAATCATCATACCTGAATCCACTCATTATGCTGCTACGGGCCTGATGACATAGATTTCATTGCTGAGTGATACTGCATTGTACGTAAGTACCACAACTTCTTTATCCATTTTTCACTTTCTGCGATATTGAACTTGTACCGTAAACCAGGTTCTTGTAAACAGAGCCGTCCCAACCTTTGGGGTGGCTGTGTCTTTTTGATTTTAATTTCCCTAAGCTATAGGACCATAAGTGAAAGTGCCCTAGGCTCTGTTGCTTAGTTTTTTAGATGTTTCAGGAAACACCATACACTTCTCCCGAGTGGCTGTTGGCAATTTACATCCCGCCCATCAGCATAACAAGGCTCCCAGTTCTCCATGGCCTGTCCTGCCTTTCTGGATTTTACACTTTTTTCAGATGGCCCTTTTGACCGGGGGGAAGTGAGACTTCATTGTAGTGCAGATTTCCTTTGCAAGCTTGCTTGGTTGGCCAAAAAGGGCGTATGCGTTTTTTCCTGAATATATTCAGGAAAAAACGCATACGCCCTTTTTGGCCAAGTGCATCATTGTGGACGTTCTGCCTCTTTTCCTATGCTTTAAATGCAATTCCAGTCTACCTCCTGAAATCGGTTTCCTGCAATTCTGCCCCGCTTTCAAGTCCTCTTGGCAGCCTTACTTCAGTATATTTTTGGACGATAGCTGTCATTTATAACTCTGCAGGTTTGTGAATTACAGTGCCCCTGAGCTCCTTTCTTCTAGTCGCTTTCTTGTGAGCTGGCCGCAACACCGCAGGATGGCTTCAGGCCCTAATCTGGTTCCGGCACGGCACGCTGAGCCTTTGGTTAATTCCTCTTCCTGGTGGGAAATGAGAGTTAAATTTGCCCGTCCAGACACCTCCAGCTAGTCTGTCATTGGTTCTCCCTATTCCTGTTCATCTTCCGCAGAAATTGCAAACTGGGCCAAACAGGAGGTTAAAGGCACTGACTCTCCAAGTCGGGAGAGTGTTAGTAAAGCGTCTGGAATGTTGCACCCGAGTACCAGGGGACGAAAACTGACACATATTGGAACACGTCTCCCGATCACACGGTTGATCATACTCTGGGTTCCACATGCATGTTTTAGCTGAAGGAAGAATACCTTCAACCTGGAGAGTTGAGACCCGTGGAATGGGTACCATGCAATATGACTTCAAAGGGTCTTCATTTGCTCACCGAACTTCTCCAATCCTATCACTGCTGCGTTTATGCCCCTGTACACACGCTTGATTCTTTTTCGGAGACATAGCAATCCATAGGTTTTAAGATACTTCCTAGCCAGGTACACTCTTAGGCATTTAATATGGGGTGTTGAGTCCATTTCGTTGAGCAAGGAGTAGCTCTTGTCTATTCCATATTTGGCTTAAGGAACTTTATCTGTGCTCATTTCAATCTCTGGTTTTATGCAGCACCCCAACTCACCTTTCCCCTTAAGCAAGCATAAGTTGGTTTTTTAAATTTGAGAACCTGTTCTGTTTTGTAATTCAGTTCCTGTGTAGCCAAGTTTACATTCCGTGTATTAGTGATATCTTATGATGTTTCTTTTTCTGTGTGACTTATTTCAGTTAGAATCATCATACCTGAATCCACTCATTATGCTGCTACGGGCCTGATGACATAGATTTCATTGCTGAGTGATACTGCATTGTACGTAAGTACCACAACTTCTTTATCCATTTTTCACTTTCTGCGATATTGAACTTGTACCGTAAACCAGGTTCTTGTAAACAGAGCCGTCCCAACATTTGGGGTGGCTGTGTCTTTTTGATTTTAATTTCCCTAAGCTATAGGACCATAAGTGGAAGTGCCCTAGGCTCTGTTGCTTTGATTTTTAGATGTTTCAGGAAACACCATACACTTCTCCCGAGTGGCTGTTGGCAATTTACATCCCGCCCATCAGCATAACAAGGCTCCCAGTTCTCCATGGCCTGTCCTGCCTTTCTGGATTTTACACTTTTTTCAGATGGCCCTTTTGACCGGGGGGAAGTGAGACTTCATTGTAGTGCAGATTTCCTTTGCAAGCTTGCTTGGTTGGCCAAAAAGGGCGTATGCGTTTTTTCCTGAATATATTCAGGAAAAAACGCATACGCCCTTTTTGGCCAAGTGCATCATTGTGGACGTTCTGCCTCTTTTCCTATGCTTTAAATGCAATTCCAGGCTACCTCCTGAAATCGGTTTCCTGCAATTCTGCCCCGCATTCAAGTCCTCTTGGCAGCCTTACTTCAGTATATTTTTGGACGATAGCTGTCATTTATAACTCTGCAGGTTTGTGAATTACAGTGCCCCTGAGCTCCTTTCTTCAACTCGCTTTCTCGTGAGCTGGCCGCAACACCGCAGGATGGCTTCAGGCCCTAATCTGGTTCCGGCACGGCACGCTGAGCCTTTGGTTAATTCCTCTTCCTGGTGGGAAATGAGAGTTAAATTTGCCCGTCCAGACACCTCCAGCTAGTCTGTCATTGGTTCTCCCTATTCCTGTTCATCTTCCGCAGAAATTGCAAACTGGGCCAAACAGGAGGTTAAAGGCACTGACTCTCCAAGTCTGGAGAGTGTTAGTAAAGCGTCTGGAATGTTGCACCCGAGTACCAGGGAACGAAACCTGAGACATATTGGAACACGTCTCCCGATCACACGGTTGATCATACTCTGGGTTCCACATGCATGTTTTAGCTGAAGGAAGAATACCTTCAACCTGGAGAGTTGAGACCCGTGGAATGGGTACCATGCAATATGACTTCAAAGGGTCTTCATTTGCTCACCGAACCTCTCCAATCCTATCACTGCTGCGTTAATTCCCCTGTACACACGCTTGATTCTCTTTCGGAGACATAGCAATCCATAGGTTTTAAGATACTTCCTAGTCAGGTACACTCTTAGGCATTTAATATGGGGTGTTGAGTCCATTTCGTTGAGCAAGGAGTAGCTCTTGTCTATTCCATATTTGGCTTAAGGAACTTTATCTGTGCTCATTTCAATCTCTGGTTTTATGCAGCACCCCAACTCACCTTTCCCCTTAAGCAAGCATAAGTTGGTTTTCTAAATTTGAGAACCTGTTCTGTTTTGTAATTCAGTTCCTCTGTAGCCAAGTTTACATTCCGTGTATTAGTGATATCTTATGAGGTTTCTTTTTCTGTGTGACTTATTTCAGTTAGAATCATCATACCTGAATCCACTCATTATGCTGCTACGGGCCTGATGACATAGATTTCATTGCTGAGTGATATTGCATTGTACGTAATTACCACAACTTCTTTATCCATTTTTCTCTTTCTGCGATATAGAACTTGTACCGTAAACCAGGTTCTTGTAAACAGAGCCGTCCCAACCTTTGGGGTGGCTGTGTCTTTTTGATTTTAATTTCCCTAAGCTATAGGACCATAAGTGGAAGTGCCCTAGGCTCTGTTGCTTTGTTTTTTAGATGTTTCAGGAAACACCATACACTTCTCCCGAGTGGCTGTTGGCAATTTACATCCCGCCCATCAGCATAACAAGGCTCCCAGTTCTCCATGGCCTGTCCTGCCTTTCTGGATTTTACACTTTTTTCAGATGGCCCTTTTGACCGGGGGGAAGTGAGACTTCATTGTAGTGCAGGTTTCTTTGCAAGCTTGCTTGGTTGGCCAAAAAGGGCGTATGCGTTTTTTCCTGAATATATTCAGGAAAAAACGCATACGCCCTTTTTGGCCAAGTGCATCATTGTGGACGTTCTGCCTCTTTTCCTATGCTTTAAATGCAATTCCAGTCTACCTCCTGAAATCGGTTTCCTGCAATTCTGCCCCGCTTTCAAGTCCTCTTGGCAGCCTTACTTCAGTATATTTTTGGACGATAGCTGTCATTTATAACTCTGCAGGTTTGTGAATTACAGTGCCCCTGAGCTCCTTTCTTCAACTCGCTTTCTTGTGAGCTGGCCGCAACACCGCAGGATGGCTTCAGGCCCTAATCTGGTTCCGGCACGGCACGCTGAGCCTTTGGTTAATTCCTCTTCCTGGTGGGAAATGAGAGTTAAATTTGCCCGTCCAGACACCTCCAGCTAGTCTGTCATTGGTTCTCCCTATTCCTGTTCATCTTCCGCAGAAATTGCAAACTGGGCCAAACAGGAGGTTAAAGGCACTGACTCTCCAAGTCGGGAGAGTGTTAGTAAAGCGTCTGGAATGTTGCACCCGAGTACCAGGGGACGAAAACTGACACATATTGGAACACGTCTCCCGATCACACGGTTGATCATACTCTGGGTTCCACATGCATGTTTTAGCTGAAGGAAGAATACCTTCAACCTGGAGAGTTGAGACCCGTGGAATGGGTACCATGCAATATGACTTCAAAGGGTCTTCATTTGCTCACCGAACCTCTCGAATCCTATCACTGCTGCGATTATGCCCCTGCACACATGCTTGATTCTCTTTCGGAGACATAGCAATCCATAGGTTTTAAGATACTTCCTAGTCAGGTACACTCTTAGGCATTTAATTTGGGGTGTTGAGTCCATTTCGTTGAGCAAGGAGTAGCTCTTGTCTATTCCATATTTGGCTTAAGGAACTTTATCTGTGCTCATTTCAATCTCTGGTTTTATGCAGCACCCCAACTCACCTTTCCCCTTAAGCAAGCATAAGTTGGTTTTCTAAATTTGAGACCCTGTTCTGTTTTGTAATTCAGTTCCTGTGTAGCCAAGTTTACATTCCGTGTATTAGTGATATCTTATGATGTTTCTTTTTCTGTGTGACTTATTTCAGTTAGAATCATCATACCTGAATCCACTCATTATGCTGCTACGGGCCTGTTGACATAGATTTCATTGCTGAGTGATACTGCATTGTACGTAAGTACCACAACTTCTTTATCCATTTTTCACTTTCTGCGATATTGAACTTGTACCGTAAACCAGGTTCTTGTAAACAGAGCCGTCCCAACCTTTGGGGTGGCTGTGTCTTTTTGATTTTAATTTCCCTAAGCTATAGGACGATAAGTGGAAGTGCCGTAGGCTCTGTTGCTTTGTTTTTAGATGTTTCAGGAAACACCATACACTTCTCCGGAGTGGCTGTTGGCAATTTACATCCCACCCATCAGCATAACAAGGCTCCCAGTTCTCCATGGCCTGTCCTGCCTTTCTGGATTTTACACTTTTTTCAGATGGCCCTTTTGACCGGGGGGAAGTGAGACTTCATTGTAGTGCAGATTTCCTTTGCAAGCTTGCTTGGTTGGCCAAAAAGGGCGTATGCGTTTTTTCCTGAATATATTCAGGAAAAAACGCATACGCCCTTTTTGGCCAAGTGCATCATTGTGGACGTTCTGCCTCTTTTCCTATGCTTTAAATGCAATTCCAGTCTACCTCCTGAAATCGGTTTCCTGCAATTCTGCCCCGCTTTCAAGTCCTCTTGGCAGCCTTACTTCAGTATATTTTTGGACGATAGCTGTCATTTATAACTCTGCAGGTTTGTGAATTACAGTGCCCCTGAGCTCCTTTCTTCAACTCTCTTTCTCGTGAGCTGGCCGCAACACCGCAGGATGGCTTCAGGCCCTAATCTGGTTCCGGCATGGCACGCTGAGCCTTTGGTTAATTCCTCTTCCTGTGCGAAATGAGAGTTAAATTTGCCCATCCAGACACCTCCATCTGGTCTGTCATTGGTTCTGCCTATTCCTGTTCATCTTCCGCAGAAATTGCAAACTGGGCAAACAGGAGGTTAAAGGCACTGACTCTCCAAGTCGGGAGAGTGTTAGTAAAGCGTCTGGAATGTTGCACCCGAGTACCAGGGGACGAAAACTGACACATATTGGAACACGTCTCCCGATCACACGGTTGATCATACTCTGGGTTCCACATGCATGTTTTAGCTGAAGAAGAATACCTTCAACCTGGAGAGTTGAGACCCGTGGAATGGGTACCATGCAATATGACTTCAAAGGGTCTTCATTTGCTCACCGAACTTCTCCAATCCTATCACTGCTGCGTTTATGCCCCTGTACACACGCTTGATTCTCTTTCGGAGACATAGCAATCCATAGGTTTTAAGATA